>NC_056740.1:444826371-444873871 GCF_019279795.1 Protopterus annectens
TGTGTTTGCATTACATGTAAAAAGCCACCATTCTGATCACTTTTCAGTCTTCCCAATTCCTTTTCTAGAACGTTCTCCCAATCTTGTGTTTGTGCACCTATCTGTATGCCATCAGCAGTGAAGGAGCTACTCCTGTCTGTTCCTTCAGATATGTATGAGGCAAACATACTGACAAGTACTGCACGCAGGACAGCTAAAATTGTCCCTCTCATAACAACCTTCTGTATCCTACCATGCAGCTAACACATCTCTGAGTCTTGGTCTTAACCCAAGGTCCCTCCATTTGTACTATCAGCATCCTGTCCGAGACAGTCAAAGTCATAATGTCATTCTAAAGTTCAGAAAGTCTATTTCTCACAGTATTCTCCTGTAGTTCAGTCATAGAACTGGATCAGATTTCAATCCCAGCATCTTGTGGCTCTAAACCCATGGTAGTTACTGTCAGAGAAGTTGCTGTTCTTTAGAAATGCTACCAGTTTTCCAATCAGGATTCTGTCCATGACATTGTTTGCCAATAAGCTATCAGGCCTGCAATATGGAGTTGTTCCACCTCCAATCATACATGGGTGCCACAGTTGCTGTCCTCTAGAACTTGTGTACTAGCCAGTGATCTCTTGAAGGTCACTGTCAGGGGGTCTGCCAACACTCTGTACAGACTTCTGAGGACACCGGAAAGCAGCTTATCTGGTTCTTATATGCTATCCTTCCTAAAAGTAGCCTGTTCACTCTGAACCACATCCTTGTCTAATTTAGTGAGTATCCATTGTTCTCCACATTCTGATCTGCCTCTATCTCAACATATCATCCTCCCTTGTTTTCCTTTCTGACGACTGAAGCATTCATTCACTATCTCTGCATTTTTCAGACTTCTGTAATCTGCCACCCATATTTGCTTAGCCTGGCCGCTTGTGTCCTTCCTTCTTTCTGTTTTTTACTTAACAAGCTACCTTGCTTACCTTCTTGATCCATTCTGCTAACTCATTTGCATTTACCCTCTGCTGCCCTCATTTACCCTTTGCTGCCCTCATTTACCCAATGCTGCCCTCATTTAACCTTTGCTGCCCTCATTTACCCTTTGCTGCCCTTACCATCTTTGCTGCCGTTTTGCTTGCCTTTTCATAATGCGCCTCCTCCACCCCACAACATCTCCCCACCTCTTGTACAACCTATATTTTGAACTGTGAGCCCCACATTCCTATGTAGCCATATTGGCCTTCTCTTTTTGCCTCTTTGCTTCTTCTTCATACCCTTATTCATTGCCATGATAATCCATCCCTGAACAATTCCATAAAATTTCACACCACTGTCTTTGATATTTTATCTTATCCTTTCTCACTGCTCTAAGCCATGTACAGTATCACGGTCAGTGCTGATTAATGGTACCTTAACCTGAATGGTCACGATGCTCTCTGCACTGGTTACATCTGACCCCATCTTTTATGTAGATTGCTACTCCATCCCCATATCTCCCTCCTCTATCACTTTTTCCTTATTCCATCACATGTTTTGTCTCTTTCAGGCCTTAAACACTCACAACAGTTAGTTAGAATTTTATGGGATAAGGTAACACTGGACTTAATGAAGTCAGACTCTAGTCACTCAAAAAGGGGAGAAGGAAGATGGAACAAACATTGCGTTATCATGCTCCATGCTTCACTATTTTATCACTTACAGCAGAGGTTTAGCTAGTGTAGAACAAAAGGGGCAGCCACCCCAGGTGCAATGGTTAGTGAACATGACTGGCAGATGCCGATCAAGTGGCACTGCAGCAGCGGGATTCATTTCTCTACTGTCATTCAGGCATTTTATGGTCAGAACTGAAGTGCTTCATTGCTTTGTGTGTAGTCTAAACTATAGCAAGCAGCTTGCTACAAATGTAACAAGTGGTTGCTACAACTTTTAAAAACTGAAAAGGACATTTTTTTTGTTTGTTTCTCAGGTTCAAGAGAACCTTTTTTCTTTGCACTCTCAACTTTGCTGTTAACTTAAAGATGATAGGGACACCAGATTGTGGGGGGGGGGGGGGGGGTGACATAGGGCACCAGAATGCTAGCTATAGCTTTGACTTAAAAAACTGAAGATTATGGCCTGGAAGCCATAGGTTGGCACTAAGAGCATACCTCTCAACCTCTTAGCACAAGAAATCTGGACAAAGCCACATATAATACCTTTATGTAAGGCCCAAAATTCGGAAAAGATTTTAATTATTGCTAATTAAGGCTCTTATACATAGCACAAGCAGAAAACTATAATTCAAAGTGGAACGGGATGATGTTAAAACGGGGGGAAGCTCAAGAAATAAGGAGAGACTGGGATTTTTATGCAGGCCTTTAAGCAGAATAAAAATAATCATACAGAACATTATATCCATAAAGTAACAGACTGTATTCTAGGAACTAAGCCAGCACGGGAGTGGAGAAAGAGATTCTGCCTATAGGGATGATTGTAATAAGGAATATAGACAATAAGCAAGAGGGGGGCTGGAATTTATTGGAGAAAACTGGTAAAGGAAAGAAAGTTTTGGGAGCAAACAACTATATAGGGAAAGATGATAGAATAAGAAGACACCAAGAATTTATTTGGACTGCAGGTTAGAGAGTGCCTTCAATATTAAGGATTGATATCAGAGCATAGGCAAGTGAAGAAGAAGTGAATATAATAACAGAGATAAAACAACTAGAACTGAGATCTTTAGAAAAATTTGGGAGCAAACTATATAGGAAAAAATGGGAATTGTGAGAACAATGCATACAGGAGAGGAATGAAGTTTAAAACAAAGCAGGACTTAAATGAGCTATGTAATTAATGTCTGACTGAAAATAATTGGGTAGACTATAACTGATGTATAATGTTTGCAAGTGAGAGTGTGTCAGTATGGTTTGTGATGTAAAATGCTTGCAACTAGTATTGTGTAGGTGTGGGTTGTTTTCATTTATATAAATGTATGATTGCTTATGTTTTAAGTGATGGTTTAGTAAAGATATTTCTTGTTTAAAAAAAGAATAATTATTGCACTTATAAAGTTAGAAAATTGCTAAAATAACATTTTTTGTATTAACATGCATTTCCTAAATTATATGACATATGAAACTCAAATGTCTGTCATTATTTACTGACTTACTTTATTGGTCAGTGATTTGCCAGAAAATCACAAATTTTATTAGGAGCATACCAAAAATATGACGTAAAAATGTGAATATTTTGTCAAAATCTAAGCAGTTGAAATGTATAGCTGGTAGTCATTTGAAATAAAGTGAGAGCATGTTGTCTTAAGAGATGTAAGGAATTCCTTTAGAGACCCACCTACAAAAATGAATTTGAGTTGGTAAGAGGTATAAATTGCCACAACATTAACTACAAGCTACAGCTGTCCTGGTATCATAGCAAGAGGGCTATCTCACGGCAAGAAAGCTGAAAGAACAGGGCAACAGAAGACAGGCTTACCAGACTCGAGTTTATTCACTGTGAGTTCTAAATAATGCTGTTGTACTGTTCTCTGATCAATATAAGCTTTTAATAATCTGAACATGACTGACACCTGCTGGAAATTTCAGCAATGTGCAGAACACTTCCTGCACTAAATTTCATAGTGCTCTGCAGTTTGGATTACCAGAACATAATTACTCTAACCAGATCATTTAAGTGCCTTTCTAGTGCCATTTGGTGACTATAATTCATAATGATGACACTGGAATATTTTTTGAGGGGGGAGGTAAAACTAGAGAAGAAATATGGAAATAAAGCAAAAGACAATGGTACTTTCTTAGAAACTATCACCACTTGGCCTCTTCTTTCCCAACCCATAAATGTATTATGAGAATAAATATTTTCATTTATTTTCTAAGTCGTCAGTTAAGATGTTAGCACATGATTAATAAGTAATTAGCAAATTAGCACATTGTTGTTAGTAACTGCCAGATTAGCATACTCCGAAACATATTTTTGCTCCCCCACATCATCCTGACATCACCACAACCCAGCACCCCACTTCCATGCCAGGTGTACCAGCTCCTGATAATCCCTTTGACTTAATAACTGCTGGGGCTGGTTGTGGAACCTAGTGGCACCCTAGGGTTCTCAACCATCCCCACTCCACTCAGGACAATTGTTATTTTTATGACCTACCTACTTTCTCCACCCTCCACCCCCATACTCGTCGACTACTTCCAAGGGTAACTCCCCATGCCTATCCTTAGAGAGTATCATTGATAAATGCCCTTCCTCCAGGACTGGCACAGCCATCCCCCCCCCCCGCTGCTCTGTTCATCACCTGAGCCACTAATCAATCCAGGGTTACTTGGGCCATAATCAGGGCTTTATTCACCCACCACACCAGAGCGGCATTCACATTCTCAAATATTTTGATAGCAATTTGATATAAAAAGAGTACTTTTTTGACCAGGTAAGTTGCAAGTGACCATCTTTTTCTCTGAGTGATAGTATTTAGACATTGTAATATGTTTATGTGAGCTGAGTTTTGTTGGTTCAGTGGTTTATAAAAGGAACATAATTTGTGCAAAGCCAACTAATGATGTCAGCCAAAATGATATCTGATTTTGAGAGGTTGATGATACTTTAGTTGATTGATGATATTAATAATTATACACTCGATAGAACACTAAAGAATGATTTCTTGACACAGCATGTTACCATGGAAGAAATAGGTGGTCTCCTCTTTGGAAGGTTTATAGGTTCATAGGACATCATTAGGCTAATGGCCCAATACCCCTTACAAGCCTAGATGTACTTATCTTACTTGCCCTAATTGTCCCTAGTTAGGTGAGCGAAGTTCAAAGAGATATGAGTCTATGGTGATTATCTCCAAGAGCCTCTGTCTATGAGGGACATGGAGCCACCCAAAGAGTGAATTTACAGTCACCCATCCATTGATCTAGGCTGCATCTGAAGAGGGTCAGAGAGGGGCTCAGCTTCACATGAACAAAAAGCTTTTTGCAGAGAAGGGGCAGTCTCTGGGAGATGTATCTGTCTCCCCAGCATGATTTGTTCATGTTAGAGGCTAGGTTAAGATCCCTGGAGTGAGTGACCCTCAGGCAGTTTGATTTAAGAATGTGTAGCATTTCCATCAGGGCTGGGTTAGAGACTGCCCTGTAAGCCAGGCACAGGTCACCCCTCAACAGCCAGTATGAGAAAGAATGCACTGACAGGGTTTTCAATCTTACTGTGTAGGGCTTGTTTTGTGTACCCTGTATTTTCTTGGTGAGAAACCTCTGTGTTCTCTCCAGCTGTTGCAGGTTTTTGGTGAGATACATGCAAAAGAGAGTATTGTACTCAATTATTGGTTTGATGAAGGCCAAGTATAATGGAATTATAACATCCTTAGATTAAGATGTGATGCCTTTACTTATGAGATGTGCCACAAAAAAGGATTTCCTTACCAATGTGTGTGAATACATAGGTTCATAGGTTCATGGGTTCATACTAGGCTATCTGCCCTAGGGCATTTATAAGCCTAGCCAGAATGTGTTTGTTTTTCTTTCACACCCCATTTATTTTTATATTGCTATTGCCTTTTTTTTAGAGTGTGCTGTGCTGTAACAGTGACACAGAAGTGAAGAAGGGGTAAAAGGTCAACCCTCACGATCCCCATCCACTCATCAAGATTCATCTTGAAGAGAGTCAATGGACTCTGCCTATCCTGGACTGGGATTTTTATTCCCAGAGAAAGGGAGCCTCTGGGTTAGTGATCTGTCCCTCATGTCCTGTTTATTTCAATTAAGTCAAGTTCAAGTCTCTGGGTTGAGCTTCGATGGGATTTGGATTTTCTGAGGTGGAGCATGTTAATTCCAGGTTCCACATGAGGTTGGACGTCAGGCACAGATGCAGATGGCCTCTGAACAGGCGCATGCCACTGGAGTAGAGCTGGGTTTTCACCCGGGCAGCATATGGCATCTGGCATAGCCTTTGATCCTCTTGGTGAGGAATTTCTTGGTGAGGTTTTTAGTTGCTCTTTCCAGTTGCTAGGTACATCCAAAGGGGCATTGTACTCAATTATAGGCCTGATGAGGGATGATGGATGGGGGATGAGTGACCTCCCCTGATCTAGATGTCCCCTGATCATGATTGAGTGGGCTATATATTATGTTTTTCTAACCACTTTGGCCCGCGTGGTTGTCAAATGAGACCTATCAACTTTTGTCCTGCCAGGTCCCTAATTACTTCCCCATAATGGCAGTTTACCTATGTGGTATTAATTTGTGTCCTTTTTTTGTTTTGCAGAGCAGAAGAAGGGGATGACTATTCACTTTTACTGATTAGCATTGGCAGGCACTGTCTGTCTGTTGCTGGTGTTCTTTTGGATGATGGGCTCTTGGCGGATGCTTGTGTTATGGGCTGGAGTTTGGTGATCAAAGTTCAGACTGCTATGAACCTGAGTACCCAGATCATGTACCACTGGGTTTACACTTAACGGGGGGTCCTGTATATATTGTCTAAACAAGAAACTGCACTCCCTGGAAGCAGTCTTCACCTTGAAAGATGCTGATGTCTGTGCAGTCACCGAGACATGGTTCAAAGCCACAGAAAGCACCCTAGCTGTGCAGAGCTACAATGCCTTCCTTATGTTCAGACCAAAAACTGAGCATGAAAGAACCAAAGAAGGAGGTGTATCCATCTTCATTAAAGATAAGTACACCTTGAGACTGGTCAAACAGTACGACTCTGTCATGTAAGGTGTTTCTTCATTATTACATATCAGTAATGCATTTTCTTTGGTAAACCTGTAGGCTAAATTCAGCACAGATACTGTTTAGAAAATCCATATATGTTATGATATCAGTAAACCATGTTAATCTGTAGCATGTCATCTACAACTCTGGCTGTGTCTGTGATCATGATGCAAGTCAGTGAAAATCACTTACATAATAGTAGAAGGATGTATAAAACAGACAAGGTCAACAGAGGCAACATCACTGTTAGTGAAAAACAGCTGGAAAACAACAGAGGAATGTTACAGGAGAAGAGAGCAGGTTGTAGAGAAAAAGGTTCATTTTATGATGTCCTATTGTTGCATCACAGCATATAACAGTAAATAAATAAATACTGACTAAAAAGGAAAATGTAAACACAGAACATTTCTTAGCAAAATTAATACCTGATTGCAAAGGATGGATACAATTAAGATGGTAAATGTTTTACAGACTGGATGAGCAAATTTAAATGTGTTCATACCTCTCATTCATTTTAGCTCCCAAAAATTGTCAGTACAAAAAGCAGAATTCAGTAGTCTACACTAACTGGCAAAGAATTAGCCTTTTAGTTTTATGGAACTGTTCCATTTGGGTACCAGCCATCAAAACGTTGCAGAGTATGGTGATTTAAACAACAATGATCAGGAAAGAATGAGCCAGCAACTCTATCCATAGTAGCAATGATGAAGAGGAAGAGTGACATGAATGGAGAAGAAGGAGTATTTATGACAGAGCAACACAGCGGGCACACAGGTAAGTCATACAGGGTCATTGTGGGAAAAGGAGCATAGGTTGCATGTGTTTATGCCTTGATCAAAATGTCAAAATTCATAAACACGGCACACAGCAGGAGTCACTTTATTAGTATACGGTAGTAAGAGGAATGCATATCACATACAAAGGATATGTAATGGGCTGGCACCCATAATGGAGAAAAGTCTCATGTGTATAAAGATCTCAGATGTAAAGTCTCACACAGGAAGGATGTAAGTGTGCAGGATTCTGGTGAACTTGTCATGGAAGGTGTGGCAATTTATAGATGAAACTGCACCCCAAATTGTTTATTTCATTCATTTGTGAACCAGATAAGCCCACTAGACACAAGTACCCCTTTTCAGGAGCAACCTGAGAGCACAGTTTACTTAGAATCACATAGCAGACAAATGGAGGTGAAAAGAATCAAACTCTGTACCCTTGACTACTGAGAGCAGCTCATTAACCCTCAGAACCTGTTCATGGAGTTCATCTTGGAGTCATGTTGATCCATTGAAGGCACTTCTGATGAACATAAATAAACTGAAACCAGTTCGCCAAACCACCTTTAGTTAGCAATGAAACAGCTTTTTGCAGCCGTCAAGCCCACGCTTACTGCCCACATGGGGGGACATTCCCCACACCCTTGGAATTATATATACCAACTCCAAGGTTGCACAGCAGTAGAGAAAAAGGCAATCTCCACTTTCATCTGAGGTGGTTTTGGCGAACTGGCTTCAGTTTCTTTGCGTTTGCTGAAATTGCCTTCAACAAATTGACATGCTCCCTTCATCTAACTGGCTTCAGTTTCTTTGCGTTTGCTGAAATTGCCTTCAACAGATCAACATGCTTCCTTCATCTTCACAGTCCTGTTCCTTCTGCATCAATACATACTTTCCAGTAACTGTAACTTGTTTCTTAGATATCAGCAATTGTTGATGCTGGTTCCTCAACTCTACAACATTTTGAGTGGGAGAGGGGGAAAGGGATTCAGCAGCTCATGGAGATTTCAAAATGAGGGCTACATGGGTTGGTGGAAGTTATTTTACAAAGAACTAGGCAGTGAATTTCCATGGCTTCCCTCACATGAGTTGTTCACCTCAAAAACATCTAATAAAAGCTCCAGGGTCAAAGAGAACTCTGATTACAGGACTTGTGTAGTCTCCAGTACATCCACAGGGTCTATGTATGTCAAAGCCAGCAACTGTCTCACTTTCAGTATAAGCATCAAGTCAATTCTGTACTGTAGATGCCCCTGTAGCTGACACTACAACATCTGTCTTAGATGGAAGTTAAATCTCTTGACTTTGACATGCTCAAAGTGCACCCAGATGGACTTCATTGCTACCAGCTCAAAGTTGTATATGATATACTCCGTGTCTATTGACAGGTCATTTTCTCCACCCACTCCACAATACACCCATAAAATGGTTATATGCTGCCTCATTTTTATGCATCATCAAGGCCACCACCAATAGGAAGAATGTCTGTCATTTCCCCAGTCCCCACAAGGCAATGCATGAAGTATAGCTGTAAACATACACTAGATTTAATAGGGAATCTGCCTTCCACCATTCTCACCCTGGATGTCACAAGGCCCTCTAGTTGGATGGCATGCTGAGTAGCAGGGCTACCGTGTCAGCTCTGGATCCCCCCACAGCTTGTATATGAAGTGTACAGTCTGTAGTGGGAGCGACAATGGCTGATTGTCCTTCCTGGCATAGAAGGTGTTTGAGGGCATGGGAAGATTTCTACAGTGCTGCTCTGTGATGGTCTGGCACAGGCTTTTCTTCATGGGTAGCCACATTAGTGTCTCCATGTCCAGTCCCACTATGCACCAGTGGATCATACAACATGAGAATCCACAGATGTGCTGACCTCCATCAGGTCTGGTGCATGGCTGTGGACTGCACTGTTCTCTAGTTCATAACATGTGTCTCTCACTTTTGTTAACACCCTATCACAGCACCTGTCTGATGATTTTAAAGTACGGCACCTGTAAAACTTTCTTCTAGTTTCTTTCTGTCAGTGTACTGGTGCCCCTTAATAATTACCTTGCCTTTCTGTGGTGGCATTGTTTTGTATTTGAAGCCGACGATGCCAGGCCACAGACACTCATCTGCATATACTGAGTCCTTCTCCATCAAAGCTGCTTTGAATAGCTGGAGACTGTACTTGTGTATGAAGACCATCTGTGCAATATTAAAGTTAATATCAGTTGCAATATTAAACTTAATAGCTGTCCTGTTCTGATTGTCTTACGTGTATACCATTGTGGATGATCTGGCATCCTGGTTTTGTCAGGATCCATTCCTTTACATCCCCTCCTGCAAAGTATGCCAGGGGACACTGCTACCAAGCCTATAAGTCTTTATGGGGGATATGTGTGCTGTTATCCGTCTATGGCCCCTATCTGCTTACATCCTGCTGACAGAGTTTTTTTTTTTTTGTCAAGGGGGTGAACACCATTCAGATGTGTAAGCCTGTTCTGTGTGTTGTGCCATGTCAGACCCATCATTGAGTATAATGCCCCTTTCAGCATGTACCTGACCAGAGATATGCAACAGTTGGAATGCCCACAAAGGTTCCTTACCAGGAAAATCCAGGTTATAAAGAGATTGTCCTATTCGAGTCACCATAAAGCCCTTTTTCTACACTCAGTCTCCTACAAGTTACTGGCAGGTGATCTCTGCCTGGCATACAAGGCATCCTCTGATCCAGTTCTGATGGACCTTTTGCACATCTACAAAATGAACAGCATCAGAACCACTAGAGCCAAGGATTTTAATTTTGCTTGCTTCATAAATAGGACATGTTGGCAAGACAGATATGTGTCTCAGAGGACATACTCTGAAAAAAGCTTCCCGTTCATGTGAAGCAAAGTCCATCCCTAACCTTATTTAAGTGTAGCCATGACCAATGGATGTTTTGGCGGACATATGATAGAACGTGGCATTATTTGTGGATGCTTCCAGTGTGCATGGTTGTTCAGCATCACAATAATGTCATCTCATTATTTTGTGATTGTTAAGAAAGAGATCACACTTTTGAGCTGTGAGCATGGATTACAAAGTTATGTAACTGATAAATACTAATGAATTTGACTGACAGGGAGACAACTAGATTGTCTAGATGTACTATGCCTATCCAAAAAAGACTGTAAATACTTCAAAGGAGACTTGTTTGCTTTACTTTTGATTTTGGTGAATGTATCAAATAAAGCTACAGCATAAACAAAGTGAGGCTACATTTACTTCTTACCTGTTCAGTATATTTATTTATTTATTTTAGTTATGGAATGGGTCTGTTTGCATACTCCATGGGTAGACAGAAGGAATGGTTTTAGTTGAGTACACATGTTTTGGCACCACTATCACGTGACTAACTTTATCTCAATGAGATGGGACACTGTACAAGGTATTATTGACTGTCCTTTAAGCAGGTACTGCACTGGTGTTCAGATAGCACTGAGGTGATTCTTTAGCAGAGGCCTATTATGTTGACTGAAATGCAGGCTTAAAGTTATTTACACATAGGTGCAGTTGAAATTCAGGTTGTTTAGAATGACCTACACGCATTTTGGCCACATGGAATTATGTAGTTCTGCAAACATAACTCATTATGTTATATTTTCATAGTTAAATGAAGTTCATTGGTACATAGGTATATACTAGGCTAATGACCATCAGGGCCTGCATAAGCCTAGCAGTATAATCCAATGGAATTGTGTCCTTATGTATTATTGCCATTTATTAGGAGGGGATATGTTAGATAGGAAGTTTTTTGAGGTTATGTGAGGGGTATATTAGTTTGGACTTTATTGTCTGCCTCTATCAGACATGTGGGGGTCAGACCCGGGGTGAATTTCCAGTTTCCCATCTATTGGTTAATAAGGTCAAATGCATTTGTACTTTATGTCACTGCAGTTTGTGGTAGGTATTTCTAAGTGAAAGTAAATGCATTTTTGTTTCCTACCAAGTGTATTTATGTGGTAAAATTAGAATATCTAAATTACTCCTGTTTGCTGCGATGAAGAGCAGCAATATAGTGTGAATATCACAATAATATGAGTTTATTAGACTAATATAAAGAATAGCAAATGTATAAAGTATCATCAATGTTCTATTTGATGTTTGATAAATGCAATCAAAATGTAAATATACATCTCACATCGAGATAGTAACATATCTGACATTCCAATACTCATGCTCCCCCAGAGTGCAGTTACACTTCACTTCCCTGTGGGTATGTACATGTTGCCCCCTCCTCATGTATGAGGGTGATAGCCATCTGGCAGAAGGGAAGGGTTGCATTTTGCCCTATGTTATTTGAGACTGAAGCCCGTCTGTAAGAGCTTAACTCCTGCTGATGTTCCTCTCCTACAACAGTTACTCTGGGGATATAAGTTACAGTCTGACCAGATGGATGTGTAATACCACATGTCCATCAGTTATGCCCAGCTCTTGTTCCGCTCGACCACTGAATCAGTACTCTGTTCTTCTTTAATGTAAAACTTGGAATCAGCACAAGTAGTTGGAAAATACTGGAACTGTCCTAGTACGTCAGCAAGAAGTTACAGTTTAAAAGAATAACATTTCAATGTTATTTTAAGAGTAATTCATGGAATAGGTACAATGTTTAGATGTGATGTCAGTGTCTGTCCACAAAAGAGAATCTATTAAAATATTAAACATTAACCTTTAGAGCAATTTGTTTGAATTACACTTTGTTTTCAGACCAAGGCCACATTGATTTATCTTTGAAACTGTGACATGAAAATGATAGTAGTCATTCTTCCTTTTTTAATATAGTTACAAGTTTGTATCTGAAGTGCACATAAAAACACACAAAAAATGCTTCAAATGTGACCTTTTCACAGTTGACCAACTACCTTGAATTTTCTCAACATTCTTGTAACAGAAAGTCAAACAAATGTGGATTTGTACTAATAGTGTTTTAATCAGGTAAAAGAAAAAAACAACTTAAGCATCAAATGAAAAGAATTTGATACACAAAAATGAAAAATGTAAGCAGTGTTGTGCCCTACATGCAGACATAATGCCAAAAATATTATTTTCAGGCAAAATATTCACTATAAATTAATTTGCAGTTCCTAGATGTTATATATCGTTTTCTTATTACTTTATTTAATCAGCTCACTCTTACTTTCTAGCTGTGTTTTAGTTTGCCTTATTTATTTTTATTATATTTTTCTTTAGTTTACTGGGTTTAGTTAACCTTTTTCAGACGAGGCCTGGGGAGAACAGCTTCAATATATTACAAACGTTTTTAAACATACATTTAGTAATATATGTAAACAGACATTAAATTATGCACATTAATAAGAGCACATACATTTACTAATTAGATTACATTTATTTGAAAATAGAACTAATACTGCATAAAATTACTTGTGCATTAATAGATATTGAACTTTGAACATTTGAAGATCTGTATTAGTGGGTTTGGCAGATATATAACAGGTCATGTGATTAGTGTTTAGAAATTCAAAGAAACTCAGGTGAGGGAAAGGACTAAGTAGGAAGATAATGTTGATATTGTAGTTAAGAGGTAGCATATAAAACAGGTTCAGCAACAATTTAATGTATGGCTATAATACATTTTTTATTAGAAATATAGAGGTAGGGATGACCTGTGTCACAAAATAATGAATATAGCTGGGAGATGTGAATGAAACTATTCAGGCATAAGTGAAGACTGTGAGTGGGGTATAGGATTCTGAAAAAAGAGGAATGGTTTGGTAAAATGGCAAGCTGAAGATGAATGGCATTTATCTTGGAGATGTATAGAAGTAGATCCATTGACTAGATTAAGTTTTAGTTGTGTTTTAAATGAGTTTGCATTCTGAATGGATTTCAGTGGTAATCAGATGTGGTTTCATAGTTTATGTGCACTATTGGAAAACAGAGACTCACTCACAGTATTAGATGATTTAGTTTTAGCGAGTTGTGTTTTTTCACTAGAATGTAAAACATTTTGTTGGGGGGGTAGCATTGTATTAAGTTGTTAATGGCTGGGCAATTATTTGGCTTATAGAGAGATCTGTGTGTTGTAGTTAGCTGAGAAAGTGCTGGTTTGCCTTAATTCCACATGAAGCCCATTTTGCACTCCTAGCTGTTAATGTACTTGAAGAAGTAGACCTAAAACGACACCAGTATTCCATATATCTAGATGGAATCATAATTGTCATGTTTTATATCTCACAGTGATGTTCATTATATTAAATCTCATAGTTCCAATAGTAGTAGGAGCAATGAGTATTATAATAAAGAATTTAAACAAAACATTATAAGAAACTTCTCTGTGTGGAAGATTTTCAATCCATATATTTCTAGTTAATCGCTGTATATTAATCATATCAGATAATGGTAGTAGAAGTAGTGAACGTAAACTCATCCTAAGTCAAAAAAATAATAAAAAATATATAATATGAAATATTGTACAGAATTAATAAGTATGCAAAAGTAATCCAAGCAGGGTAGGCAGTCTGTTTCCAGTCGAAAATCCTTTAATAAGTACACAGACGAGCGATACAAGTAAAACAAAAATAGAGTAATAATTTCCTCACAAGCTTTCTAAATATATATATACTTTTTATCAGGCAAGGGTGTGGTTTATTGTGCTATAAAACCAAGTGTTATTGGTTGTTGTTGTTGTTTGCCTTTCGGCTTTTTCCCGGTAAGGGGTCGCCACAGCGGAACTCCGGTCCGCTAATGATTGGCAGTAGATTTTTACGAAATGCCGAGGTGCCAGCTCAACGCCCAACCTTCAACGAAGGCATGCCCATTTATGCACGTATGTCTTTCGAACGCTACCCAACCGTGGGGAAATCATGCAGACTCCACACAGAAGGCACTCCCAAGCCAAGCCGAGAATCGAACGGGAGAACCTCTTGCTGTGAGGTAACAACGCTACTGCCATACCACCGCAGCATGTGTTATTGGTATACATGTTAAATTCAAATCCCTTTTCCCATCAGTGTGACATTCGAGCTGGTCCTGCCCTACTTAGTAGCTGTCATAATAATATAACCCTTATGTACTTTAAATAAAATGAATAACGTGGTACCTCTTATTTAACCAGATTATTAAGTCTGTGATTTTATCCATGACAATATACTACATGGCTGGAAATATATAAACTTTAGACCATTTGGCAATCTAAAAATATATATAAATATATACATATACATTTTGCATGTAAAAATCATATTCTATTTCCATAACCTATTGTTAACAAAGACCGCTTTCATCCTTCTAGACTTCTTCAGATCTGCGTACAAGAACTGGGTTATATTATTATGACAGCTGCTAAGTAGGGCAGGACCAGCTCAAATGTCACACTGATGGGGGAAGCGATGTGAAATTAACATGTGTACCAATAACACTGTTTTACAGCACAATAAACCACTCCCATGCCTGATAAAACGTATATATATATTTAGAAAGCTTGTGAGGAAATTATTACTCTATTTTTGTTTTACTTGGATCGCTCGTCTGTGTACTTATTAAAGGATTTTCAACTGGAAACAGACTGCCTACCCTGCTTGGATTACTTTTGAATACTTAGTAATTCTGTACAATATTTCAAATTATATATTTTTTATTATTTTTTTGACTTGGGACAAGTTTAAGTTCGCTACTTCTACTACCATTATCTGATCTGATTAATATACAGTGATTAACTAGATATATATCGATTGAAAATCTTCCACACAGAGATGTTTCTTACACTGTTTTGTTTTTGGACCCAGTATACTTGTTTAGTGCTTGTTTGAAATTTTGGGGATGCCATGGAGATTACTTGTTTTTATAATAAAGAATTTACAATCTTACTTAGATAGATTACCAATATGTGTAACTCCATACGAATTGCATAAGGAATCAGTTCTGGGCAGATTGCGAGTGCTGCAAAGAGCACTTCTGGCTGACATCAAAGATTGAAACAATACTAATTTCATGAACTTTAATCATACTTTGACTTACAAATGGGGTCCATTCCCATCATGGTATTAGAAACCCAAAAGACTTGGAGAAATTAAAAAAGGGAAGTTCAGTGTTATAATCACTGCTGCAGTAGACTAAGCGAAACGAGTTATATTCTGCCAAGGATATAACAGACGGCTAACTTCCAAAGTTTCAGGGCACCTTCCCGCACCCAAACTGTCAAGCAGCTCAAACTGAGCTGATTAAAAGTCAGGTTTTGCCCATCAGTTAATGGTGTTCTATTGCTTGGCCAATAAGTTCCCTTTGGGGAAAATATTTCCACTTCAAAAGTTCCTTCAGGGAAAAAAAATCCACTTTACTTGTTATCACAAAAAAAATGCACTTTGTAAAATTTTACTTAAGAGGTGAGAAAAGTGTTTTTATTGACTGTCATGTGACTTTTTGTACACTTTTAATTAGCAGAATCACATTTTTTCTCTTGTGGTAAAAATGTTAAAAGTTGTTTAAAACAATTTTTATGTGGAGAAACTGATGTTATTTTACTTTCTGGGGCTGAGTTAAGTATTTTAAGTGCTTCTTACTGTGTATATTTTCTGGGAAACAGTTACATTTTTATGTTTTAACTGTTTTACTTACTATTGCTGCTAAGCTTCTTTTAGCTCAGGGTTGTTGTTATACTTGGTGGCTTTGCAGCTGCCCACTGCTACTGTAAATTTGATCTGGGACACTCCTCCCAGTCTAGTGTCATTAACTCATTCTACCTAATACAGAGAGAACATCTGAGAAGGCCTTCTGTTCCTCCTTTCTCCCTTTCTTTAAAAAAAAAAAAATTGCCTGAATCTCCTTGTGTTCTGACTGTGCTTCTCAAACATTTTGGAAATATAGAGTATATTTTAGTGCATTTATTGTATTCTGCAGTGGTACAGCGGTAGCATTGTTACCTCACAGCAAGAGGTTCTCCCATTCGAATCTCGGTTTGGCTTGGGAGTGCCTCCTGTGCAGAGTCTGCATGTCCTCCCCGCGGTTGGGTAGCATTCGAAAGATATGCGTGCATAAATGGGCGTGCCTTCGTTGAAGGTTGGGCGTCGAGCTGGCACCTCGGCATTTCGTAAAAATCTACTGCCAATCATTAGTGGACCGGAGTTCCGCTGTGGCGACCACTTACCGGGAAAAAGCCGAAAGACAAACAAACAAACATTTTAGTGCATTTATTAAAATTGTATTTGCCTTAATATTGCTACAACTCAAGTGCTCTAGGTTGCACTGCATCTGAATTGTCTGTGTGTTTTAGCTGATTTTCTGTATATATCGACTTCTCTGTATATGTAGACTAGCTACTTATTCTACTGTATTAATGCCTCTTAAATCGTATTTCAGTTGTGCACTTGCCTTGCTTCATTTAAAAAGTTTTAAATTGCTAATTTTGTAGAGTTTTAATTACATTTACTGTTTAGGACTACACACTCAAGTCCTTTAGCCTTTTCTGTGTTTATTTACTGTATTATTGCATTGTTTAGCCTGTTTAACCAAAAAAAATTACTATCTTGTTTGCTCATTTCCCACCTTTCCTAGCCAGTATAGTCCACACCCCAGGCTTTGCTTGTCTCAGGACTTATTTTTTGTGTTCAGAGCTATCCAGACCTTGCTGTGGTAGAGGGAAGTCTTACTGCTTACCAGTGGGAGTGGTGAGCATTGTACTGCCTATCTAACGCTAGAGGAGTGGTTTCCAGCTCTGAAATTGTAATGTTATTAGCCTTTTTGGGTGGATTTCTATCCCTTTCAACTTTCTGGCTTAAAAATGCATGTGTTTGTGCATTTTTCACATTGTGCAGCACTGCAGGGCTACGGTTAAACTATTACAGGTGCCAGAAAGTCTACTCTTTAAATTTTCCCTTAGAACTAGCTGGTTTCTCAGTAGTAGCACTAAAATCTGAACCTCTGTGACTAGCTCTTGCTCTAGAACCTGCTGGAAAGTACTAGGAAGCCTGAAACTGATACAAGCACTCAACTCTCCTTGTCAATAAGGAGAAATTAATCGTAGACACTAAACAGCCTATAATTGCAAATTACCTTGCAAAGGTAAGGGAAAACAGCTCTTGTACTTTTCAAAAAAAGCACCTAAACAGGCATGTCCAAGTGTCTGCTTCTGGTAATTTTTCCTGTCCACCTGGTGAATCTGGGCATACTGGAGCAATGCAGTAACTGCCTCGTGTACACAGACAACTCCTCCTACCACCCAACACTACAGCCTGCGAGAGATGCTCTTACATAGCCAAACTGGAAGCAAAGCTCTCTCCAGCCAAGATTGTGCTAGAGAGTCAAGAGGAGAAGGTTAACACCTGCACTACATCTCAAGCAACACATAGCCCTTCAAAACCCACACCATCAACACCCACACATAGCAACACTAAACCCACATTTGCGGAGGCCCTTAGCATTAACCTGCCCAAGCAACAAGGACTTCCGAAGCTGAAACGCAAACAAACACCAGTCACAACCAAAGTGACACATAGCTCTTAACACCAGTGTACCACCCAACAACAGCCCCTAAGGCAAGACAATGTATCCAACACTTTAGTCATAAGTGACTTTATAGTCAGGCACACTGATGGTCCCACTCACCAGGCTGAACAAGGAGAAAATTACAGTCAGCTGCCTGTCGGGTGCCAGGATATGCCACATAATGCATGCACTCAAGTCACTCCACAACAAGTACAAATACTACTCTGTCATTGTCCATGTTGGAGTGAATGACTTGAGACGTAGCTCCCTGGACTTCATGAAAAGAGACATGGAAGAGCCCTCGGATCATGTGGCCCAGGCAGGTATGACCCTAGCCCTGAGTAGCATCCTGCCTTCACCCAGAATGATACCACAGTATAAGGAAAAAATGACTGACTTCAACAATTGTCTAAGCTTCTGGTGTCATTCAAAGGGGATCCAGTATCTGTCTACCTGGGAAGACATGATCGACAAACCACGATGCTTTGCCAGAGATGGTCTGCACCTGTCACCCCTGGGATTCAGGTTACTGGCTAAAGCTCTTGCCACCCCATATTGCCTTTTTTAGGCAAGGTTCAAAGGAAAAAAACACCACCGTAACAGATACAAGCATGCAAAATCTGAAGGTAATGCTACTCAATGCTAGAAGTCTAAACCTCAAAATGCACTCTCTCGAGGCACTCCTAAAAATGGAGAACATCGATATCTGTGCAGTAACCGAGACCTGGTTCAAGGCTCCAGAGAGCACCCCTACAATACCAGGCTACAGCTCTTACCACACTTTTCAGCCACCAAACCAAGACCAAAACACTAAAGGTGGAGGAGTGTCCATATTCACCAAGGATATTCACACCTCCAGGCTAGCTGCTCAACACAATGCATCTGAAATTCTTCAGGTGCAACTGTCACTAGGTAAGACTGCAATCCAAATTGTAGCTTGCTACAGATCCCCCATCATGCTCCATGATTCTCACTAAACCTTTCTAAACATACTGGAAAATATTAAGATACAACCAATCACCCTAATACTGGGTGATTTCAACTACCCTGCCATTAACTGGGAAAACTACTCGGCTACCAACACCTTTTCCCAATGGTTCTTGGAATTCATAAATTCCAATGCCCTGGATCAGCTAATCCATTGTCCCACCAAGGGCTCCAATATCCTAGACCTAGTCATTACCAACATGGGAGATAGATGCTCCACACCAGTGGTCACCCCCTCATTGGTCAGGTCTGACCATAAGCAAATCACCCTTGACATCCACATCCCTCCCCCAGTAAGGAAACCTCCATAAAAAACTCCTCCAAAGCCAACTTCATGCTACTCAAGTCAGAAGTGACAAACTTCATGACACCCATGCAGACGGGATCTGAAAGTTCGACTTCTGAATCCTACACTAAGGCACTGTACGAGCACATCCACTCGTGCATGAATTGTGCCATCCCAAATAGAACCAAGATGCTCTCCTCCAAAAAAAGGAAGCCAATCTGGTGGTCCCCTGCCATAAACAAACTATACAACAAAAGGAAGAAACTGTTGCAGAAAAGAGGAAAATCCCAGGATGCAAAACACTCTCTTACCAGCCTCAGTAAGAAGCTGAGATCCCTCATAAAATTCTCAAAAGCTAGTTACAAAAATAAAATTGCCAAAGATTCCAAAGACAACCACAAGGCATTCTATAGTTATGTCAAGAATCTAAATGGCAATGCTCAGATCTGCTCTGAGCTACAACAGAATGGCATTAAATATACTGATCCCAAGGATATTGCCAATATCCTGGCAGACTAATTTAGTGCCAACTTAACCCACCTCTCACCCCCTAAAGGGCCCATCTCAATACCAAAAGATTGCCAAATTCCAGTAATCATGACCACACAGGTAGAAACCACACTTTCCAAAGCTAAGAATACAGCATCCATGGGACCAGATGACATCCAGGGCTGTGTACTCCATGAACTACAAAATGAACTGTTACCTCACCTAAGTGTCATGTTTAATCATAGCCTCACCTCAGGCTTCATGCCCACTGAGTGGCGCACAGCTACAGTTATCCCACTCCACAAGGGGGGATCCACCTTGGATCCCGGGGAACTACCGTTCCATCAGTCTGATGAGCCTGATCTGCAAGGGCATGGAACGCATTATCATGGAACTTATAAACAAAGACATTGGCAACCTTCAAACACTGGGCTCCACCCAGTTTGGGTTCGTGAAGGGCCGATCTTGTCTCCTGAACCTGACTGACTTCTTTAAATCAGTCTCCAGAGCTGTGAATGAGGGTAAGGCAGTCCATACAGCCTATCTGGACCTCACCAAGGCCTTTGACACCATCCCCCACTCTGGAATCATAGATAAACTTACTAAGCTGGGCATAAATCCCTACGTCACTCGATGGGTTGCCAACTGGCTTACTGACAGAACCCAGACTGTAAAAGTAGCCGACTCCAAATCCAGCTCCAGACAAGTGACAAGTGGAGTACCTCAGGGTTCAGTCCTGGGACCACTCTTGTTTGGCATCTACTTCTCTGAAGTACAGGCCATCACTAAGGGACTCTGGCTAACTAAGTTCACAGATGACTGCAAACTGGAAGCCATTGTTGAATCCCCAAATGATGTGGATATTCTACAAAAGGGCCTTACAGAAACAGATGCTTGGTGCCAGAGCCATGGGCTCAAGTTTAATGCCAAGAAATGTATAGTTATCCCCTTTGGGGAAAACCATGTACCCATGAATTACCACATAGGTGGCAGTACACTAAACACCAAAAGTGTGATGAGAGACTTAGGGACACAGGTGGACAGTGGTCTCACCTTCCATAACCACATCGCCACAACAGTCAGGAAATCCTTCTATGCAGCACACCTCATCACTAAGGGCTTTTCATCCAGAAAAAAGGAGGTCATTGTCCCACTGTACTCATCCCTCATTAGACCCATGATAGAATATAATGCCCCATTTGGTATGTACCTCACAAGACATCTGCAACAGCTGGAAAGGCTGCAGAAATACCTCACTAAAAGAATCACAGACCTAAAGTAGATGTCATATGCTGACCGTCTAAAAAAACTCCAGCTATACTCTGTGGCATATCATCTACTCGGTGGCAATCTCTGCTTAACATACAAGGCCATGTCAAGCCCTGAGCTGTTGGACATGCTCCACTTAAAGAAATCCCAATCCCTCAGAGCAACACACTCCAGGGATCTAAACCTTGTCATCACAATGAACAAAACATGCTGGAGGGATAGGTTCCTGACCCAGAGACTCTCCATACTCTGGAATAGACTGCCCATACATGTCAAGCAGAGCTCCTCCTTGGCCCTCTTCAAAAGGAACCTTGATGTTTGGATGGAAGATAGGAAATTCCCCCCGGAGATCATGTCAGTCACCCTGATAGACAGGGGTCCAGGGAAGTAAATATTGTGGGAAGAAATATCCAGGGAATTGTTATAGCTAGGCTTGTATAGGCCCTAGGGCCGATAGCCTAGTACCAACCTATGAATCTATGAACCTATAATGCAGACTCTGGACTCTTCATTCAAGGCTATTTCTGGTAGAAGAAAAAGGGATTCCTGTTTCCCTGAACAAATTCAAGAGATTGAACCTGTTTGGGAATTTGATGGGACAGGTGCAGTTTTTCCTCCACAGATTTCTGACTAAGATTATGAGGAAACTGTGGTATCTGATTGTCCCTGTGAAGGATTCTCTTTGAAATTATTTCTAGACTGAATCAATGTTTTTCAGTAGGAATCCCTCAGAAAATATTGTGATTTTAACAACTGATTTTTCCAGAACCTGTTTTGTTTTGGAAGATGTTTTTGTTATAGCCTACAATTTCCTCATATGTCAGGCAGCTGCCCCTAAAAAAACAGATGCATTTCATAACAATCCTCAGTCTTTTAGTATTTTATTCACTCATCCCAGGCTTGACCCAGAAGCTATTACTTTAGAAATACATCTGCAGCTAAGTGTTTTGTTAATACTAATGTCACTCCTTCTGAGGATGGGAAGGCTTTTGATAAGTTTGGGAAAAAGTGCATGTTTCTGCAACTGTTTATTTTTTTGAATTCTTATTTGTCAGGCTGATATGTTGAGATTTATTCTGGCTAATTGTAAAAGTATGAGGAATACTGTAGCATCAGTTTCTTCCCGTGAGGAGAAATCTGCTTTGTATAATTTGGTTTCTTACATTTCCCAAGTCACTACTCGTTGTTGGAAATGTGCCCCTGACTCTGTGGATACCACTTCCAGGCTGCTATCACTGGAACTGTTTTGAGGAGGTTTGCCTGACTGCTTTCACAGAACCTCCCAGAGGATATCAAGCATAACATTTTGAATTCTCCCATGGATCGAGAACAAGTTTTTACACCCACTGCTGCAGAAGCTGCTTCAATGAATATGTCAGAAACTAGTCTGTTTTTTTTTTCATTCTGGCATTGAATAAATTCATATGGACTTACTGAGGTGCTGGTTATTGGAGGTGTGCTGTTTGGGGTTGTGTGGCACATAATATAAAGTCAATAATCACAGGAAAAGGCAGCAATGCTGGGAAACAATGAAGGCGAAAGAAGAAAGGGGTTGCAAAAGCTAAGACTGATTGTTAATGAACATGAATTTACAAGAACTTAAAGAAGTAGTAGTAGGCAAACAGGCATGATATGCCAAAGTCCTCGAGGTCACAAATAGTCAGACTACTTATCTAAATAACTAAACAATAACAGCAGCAGATGACTCACAACAGCATAATCTGATCAAAAAGCTTTTGCCAGCTAGTGTGTAAAACACTGGATTGGTTTGAATAAGAATATTAAAATATTACATCACTTTTGTTCTCATTCTGTGACTCTAATTACAGAATTATAACTGTCATAACAGGTAGCATGAGTACCTACAGTAATATACTGTCATGGATAATTTGCAAAACAAAAGGAAAATTACAGGAGGTGTTAGATGATCTGGAACTGGAGGAACTGGCACAAGGTGGTAAGGATGGGGGCAGTTAATGCCAGCATACCCTCTACAGGGGCAGTACCATGGTATGCCTAAAGACTAGACCATGGTGACCAGAGTCAGCATGAGCACAATGCAGAAAATATGACCACAGCCAGGAATTGATAGGTTTATTTATTCATTTATTTACTTACTGACTACTGTTTGAGCCATTGAATGGGGTAAAATACAAATGTTAAAAAAAAATGAGTATTTGTTGGCATACAAATGAAATATAAAATGAAAGGAATGTTTGTCTTTTCAGCTTTTCCCCTTTAGGGGTCACCACAGCGGAACTCCGGTCCGCTAATGATTGGCAGTCGATTTTTATGGTGCTGAGTTGCCAGCCCGACACCAAACCTTCAGCGAAGGCACGCCCATTCACGCATGTCTTTCGGAGGCCAGTCAACCACGGGGAGGACATGCAGACTCCACATAGAAGGCACTCCAGCTGAGAATCGAACAGGAGAACCTCTTGCTGTGAAGTAACAACGCTACCGCTGTACCACCGCTGATTCATAAAATGAAAGGAATATGAATTATCAATTTTAAATTGTTAAATGCAGTTAATCTAAGAAATATGTGACAAAACTATATACAATGATAAAAATAATGTAACTGGTAAGCAATGGAGGGAACCAGGCACAAACCAATCCAAAACGAACAAGCACAGTTACTATTTCTTTCTGTCAGTCAGTCACAAAGACGTAAAATCTTTCAATAATGAGAGCCAAGAGTCTTCAAGTAGTAAAAACAGTCCTAAAGGGTTTATTTGAACAATAGGTAGGTGGTTTCGCAGTTAAGCTTCATCAGACCAGATACAAACTAATGAAAAAAACACTCCATATAAATGCATAGTGTTAAGGCATCACCCAATCACGGGGTCACATCATTTAGGATCATTAACACTTTGCTGAAATAGATTAGTCCAGATTTCAGGTTTTGCTGAATTCCGGACTGCGGTATAGTTTCCTGTGTTGCCCATATCCTTACTTGGATAGGAGGAAGCTTCTCTGTTCACTAGTGAGAGTGGGGAGCTTTGAGCAGCCTATCTGTCCCTGGAGGAGTGGTCTCAGCCCTGAAACTAGTAGCTTATTGGCCGTTTTGGGTCAATTCCTATCTCTTTCAGTTTCCCTGCTTTAAAACCCGCATTTGAGCAGTTTTGCAAGATTTTGCGCATAGCGCAGCATTGGGCAGCGCCGCTTAAACGGGTTTAAACTATTCCTGGCTCTACAAAGTCTGCTCTTCACTTTTTCCCTTAGAACTGTTCTAAATCTCAAAGTAAGCACTCTATTTTCATTCTAAAGCCCTGCAGTTGCTCGTATAAGTAATTTTATAAGTAAGCACTAATAAACTAAATCACTACACCCTCTTATACTCCCTTTAAGTACTTGGCACCCTATTGGTCCTTTTTGATCAGTCAAAAAGTAGTTCCTTATACTACAATTTCCTCATATGTCAGGCAGCTGCCCCTAAAAAAACAGATGCATTTCATAACAATCCTCAGTCTTTTAGTATTTTATGCACTAATCCCAGGCTTGACCCAGCAGCTATTACTTTAGAAATACATCTGCAGCTAAGTGTTTTGTTAATACTAATGCCACTCCTTCTGAGGATGGGAAGGCTTTTGATAAGTTTGGGAAAAAGAAAAAGTGCATGTTTCTGCAACTGTTTATTTTTTTGAATTCTTATTTGTCAGGCTCATATGTTGAGATTTATTCTGGCTAATTGTAAAAGTATGAGGAATACTGTAGCATCAGTTTCTTCCCGTGAGGAGAAATCTGCTTTGTATAATTTGGTTTCTTACATTTCCCAAGTCACTACTCGTTGTTGGAAATGTGCCCCTGACTCTGTGGATACAACTTCCAGGCTGCTATCACTGGAACTGTTTTGAGGAGGTTTGCCTGACTGCTTTCACAGAACCTCCCAGAGGATATTAAGAATAACATTTTGAATTCTCCCATGGATCGAGAACAAGTTTTTACACCCACTGCTGCAGAAGCTGCTTCAATGAATATGTCAGAAACTAGTCTGTTTTTTTTTTTCATTCTGGCATTGAATAAATTCATATGGACTTACTGAGGTGCTGGTTATTGGAGGTGTGCTGTTTGGGGTTGTGTGGCACATAATATAAAGTCAAGAATCACAGGAAAAGGCAGCAATGCTGGGAAACAATGAAGGCGAAAGAAGAAAGGGGTTGCAAAAGCTAAGACTGATTGTTAATGAACATGAATTTACAAGAACTTAAAGAAGTAGTAGTAGGCAAACAGGCATGATATGCCAAAGTCCTCGAGGTCACAAATAGTCAGACTACTTATCTAAATAACTAAACAATAACAGCAGCAGATGACTCACAACAGCATAATCTGATCAAAAAGCTTTTGCCAGCTAGTGTGTAAAACACTGGATTGGTTTGAATAAGAATATTAAAATATTACATCACTTTTGTTCTCATTCTGTGACTCTAATTACAGAATTATAACTGTCATAACAGGTAGCATGAGTACCTACAGTAATATACTGTCATGGATAATTTGCAAAACAAAAGGAAAATTACAGGAGGTGTTAGATGATCTGTCACTGGAGGAACTGGCACAAGGTGGTAAGGATGGGGGCAGTTAATGCCAGCATACCCTCTACAGTGGCAGTACCATGGTTTGCCTAAAGACTAGACCATGGTAACAACTGTTGTGCATTGCAGCACGTAGAATCGTGACTAGAGCCAGCATGAGCACAATGCAGAAAATATGACCACAGCCAGGAATTGATAGGTTTATTTATTCATTTATTTACTTACTGACTACTGTTTGAGCCATTGACTGGGGTAAAATACAAATGTTAAAAAAAATTAGTATTTGTTGGCATACAAATGAAATATAAAATGAAAGGAATGTTTGTCTTTTCAGCTTTTCCCCTTTAGGGGTCACCACAGCGGAACTCCGGTCCGCTAATGATTGGCAGTCGATTTTTATGGTGCTGAGTTGCCAGCCCGACACCAAACCTTCAGCGAAGGCACACCCATTCACGCATGTCTTTCGGAGGCTACTCAACCACGGGGAGGACATGCAGACTCCACATAGAAGGCACTCCAGCTGAGAATCGAACAGGAGAACCTCTTGCTGTGAAGTAACAACGCTACCGCTGTACCACCGCTGATTCATAAAATGAAAGGAATATGAATTATCAATTTTAAATTGTTAAATGCAGTTAATCTAAGAAATATGTGACAAAACTATATACAATGATAAAAATAATGTAACTGGTAAGCAATGGTGGGAACCAGGCACAAACCAATCCAAAACGAACAAGCACAGTTACTATTTCTTTCTGTCAGTCAGTCACAAAGACGTAAAATCTTTCAATAATGAGAGCCAAGAGTCTTCAAGTAGTAAAAACAGTCCTAAAGGGTTTATTTGAACAGTAGGTAGGTGGTTTCGCAGTTAAGCTTCATCAAACCAGATACAAACTAATGAAAAAAACACTCCATATAAATGCATAGTGTTAAGGCACCACCCAATCACGGGGTCACATCATTTAGGATCATTAACACTTTGCTGAAATAGATTAGTCCAGATTTCAGGTTTTGCTGAATTCTGGACTGCGGTATAGTTTCCTGTGTTGCCCATATCCTTACTTGGATAGGAGGAAGCTTCTCTGTTCACCAGTGAGAGTGGGGAGCTTTGAGCAGCCTATCTGTCCCTGGAGGAGTGGTCTCAGCCCTGAAACTAGTAGCTTATTGGCCGTTTTGGGTCAATTCCTATCTCTTTCAGTTTCCCTGCTTTAAAACCCGCATTTGAGCAGTTTTGCAAGATTTTGCGCATAGCGCAGCATCGGGCAGCGCCGCTTAAACGGGTTTAAACTATTCCTGGCTCTACAAAGTCTGCTCTTCACTTTTTCCCTTAGAACTGTTCTAAATCTCAAAGTAAGCACTCTATTTTCATTCTAAAGCCCTGCAGTTGCTCGTATAAGTAATTTTATAAGTAAGCACTAATAAACTAAATCACTACACCCTCTTATACTCCCTTTAAGTACTTGGCACCCTATTGGTCCTTTTTGATCAGTCAAAAAGTAGTTCCTTATACTACTCTGGCATGTCCAAAAGTCAGTTTCGGGTTTACTCTCCAGTCCAGCTGGTGAATCTGGGAATCTGGAGGCAATGTTACAACTGCATTATGTACACAGACCACCCTCTCCTCCTCCCAACAAGCTCAAATATATGTGAGAGATGCAACTATATAGCCAAACTGCAGGCTGAGCTCTCTCAATCCAGTACTGGTGCAGTCAGTCAGGAGGAGAAGGTAACCACACACACCACAAATCCAGTCTCACATAGACCTATCGCAACAGCAAACCAAACACATAAACACACAAAAACATACTCGGAGGCTCTAAATAAAAATCTGCCCAAGCAGCAGAGACCTCCAAAGCAGACTTCCAAGCAACCGCTAACCCACAACAATACCCACGTATCACATAGTTCACAAAGTCAGTGTGCCACACAGTCACAGCCCTTAAGGCTAAACAACACACCTAATACACTTGTAATAGGTGACTCTATTGTCAGACACACTGATGTCCCACTCACCAGGCTGAACAAGGAGAAGGTCACTGTAAGCTGCCTGTCGGGTGCCAGGATCCGCCACATAACACAAGCACTCAGGTCACTCCAAAGCAAGTACAAATATGACTCCATCATTGTCCATGCTGGTGTGAATGACCTGAGACGTACCTACCTGGACTACATGAAAAGAGACATAGAGGAACTCTCTGATCATGTAGCCCAGGCCAGTATGACCCTGACCTTGAGTAGCATCTTACCCTCGCCAAGAATGATTCCACAGTATAAAGACAAAATGATCAATTTTAACAATTGGCTAAAGTATTGGTGTCATTCAAAGGGTATCCAGTGTCTGTCAGCCTGGGATAACATGCTCGACAAGCCACGTTGCTTCGGTAGGGACGGCTTGCACCTGTCACCCCTGGGCTTTCAAATACTGGCTAAGACTCTTGCCACCCCCATAGTGCCTTTTTTAGGCAAGGCTCAAAAGACAAACCCACCTCCATAGACAACACAAGGAAAAAGAAACTAAGGGTGTTGCTGCTCAACGCCAGAAGTCTAAACCTCAAGATGCACGCACTCAAGGCTCTCCTCAGTATGAAGAATATCGATTTCTGTGCAGTAACAGAAACCTGGTTCAAGGCTCCTGAGAGCACCCCAGCACTTCCAGGATATACCTCATACCATGCTTTTCGGCCCCAAAACTTGGACCGAACCACAAAAGGAGGGGGACTATCCGTACTCATCAAAGATACCCACACCTCCAGGTTAGTGGCACTGCACGAAGCATCAGAGACCATCCATGTGCAACTAACAGTGGGCAAAGCTGCCTTTCAGTTTGTAGCCTGCTACAGACCACCCTCCCAAACTCAGGAACCCCACTCAGCTTTCCTAAGAACACTGGAGAATATGAAGGTCTCTCCAAACACCATCATATTGGGTGACTTCAACTACACAAACATAGACTGGGAGCACTATTCAAACCCCAACACCCTCGCCCAATGGTTCCTAGAATTTATAAACTCAAATGCTATGGAACAACTGGTCACCACTCCCACAAGAGGTGAAAACATATTGAACCTGATCATCAACAACATGGGGACTCTGTTCCATACCAGAGGTATACCCCTCATTGGTAAGATCTGACCATAAATTAATCTCACTGGACATCCATATCCCGTCCCCACCCCCAGCCAAGGAAACCACGGTGAAGAACATCTCAAAATCAAACTTCACACTTCTCAAAACCGAAGTGGAATCTTTCAAAGCCCCAGGGCCAGTGGAAAATACGGCCCAAACCACAGAATCCTTTACATATGCATTCTATGGACACCTACAGGAATGCATGGATCATGCTATCCCAAATAAAACCAAGACTCACTCCTCCAAAGGCAAGAGACCTGTCTGGTGGACCCCAGCCATAAATAAGCTATACAAAAGAAGGAGGAATCTACTACATGATAGAGCAAAATCCCAAAAAGGGAAGACAGCTCTGATCAGTACTACCAAGAAACTACGATCCCTCATAAAATCATCTAAGGCCAGCTTCGAAAGAAAAATTGCACAAGACGCTAAAGATAATCACAAGGCCTTCTTTAGTTATGTCATGAACCTGGGTGGCAACTCCCAGATATGCTCTGAGTTAGTGCAAAATGACAAAAAATACACTGAACCCACAGACATTGCCAACATCCTGGCAGACAGGTTCAGTGCAAACTTCTCCCCCCCTTCCCCCCAAAAGAGTAAATGTCTATCCCAACAGAGTGTAGCCTCCCTGACATCACAGATGCACAGGTGAGACCTGCCCTCTCCAAAGCAAAAAACACAGCATCAGTGGGACCAGGCAATGTCCCGGGCTGCGTCTTACATGAGGTCCAAGAAGAACTGAATCCTCACATAAAGTCACTGTTCATTCTCAGCCTTACTACAGGATGTGTACCCAAGGAATGGCATACAGCAACAGTGGTCCCACTCCACAAAGGTGGTGCCACAACGGACCCCACAAACTATCGCCCTATAAGCCTGACTAGCCTGGTCTGCAAAGCTATGGAGCGTATCATCATGGAACTCATAAACAAAGACATTGGGAACCTCCAAACACTGGATCCTACCCAATTAAGCTTTGTTAAGGGCAGATCTTGCCTCTTGAACCTGGTCAACTTCTTTGAAACAGTCACCAAGGCCATAGATGAAGGGAAGGTAGTCCACACAGCCTAACTGCACCTTGCAAAAGCCTTTGACACAATACCCCACTCAGGCATCATAAATAAGCTCACCAGCTTAAATATCAACCCCTATGTCACAAGATGGGTTGCAAACTGGCTCAGGGATAGAACCCACATAGTCAGAATTGCAGGTGCCATGTCAGACTCTAAACCAGTTACAAGTGGCATCCCACAAGGCTCAGTCCTGGGACCGCTCTTGTTCGGTATATATTTCTCTGAGGTACAGGCTAACATGGGAGGACTATGGCTGACCAAGTTCGCAGATGACTGCAAACTGGGTGCCATAATCGACTCACCGACTGACACAAGCATCCTCCAAAAGGGTCTCACAGAGATGGATAACTGGTGCCAGAGCCATGGCCTAAGGCTAAATGCCAAAAAGTGCATAGTCATCCCTTTTGGGAAAAACAAAGTGCCCACAAATTACCACATAGGTGGTAATCCATTAAGTACGGAAGAAGTAATTAGGGATTTGGGGACCCAAGTAGATAGTAATCTCTCCTTTGACAATCAAGTTGCCAGAGTGGTTAGAAAGACCTTCTATATAGCCCACCTTATCACGAAAGGGTTCACATCTAGATCAAGAGAGGTCATTGTGCCCCTCTACTCATCACTCATCAGGCCCATAATTGAATACAATGCCCCATTTGGGATGTACCTTACCCGACACCTGCAGCAACTGGAAAGACCTCAAAAGTACCTCACCAAGAGGATCAAGAGACTCAAACAGATGCCCTACGCAGTTAGGCTAAAGAAACTTCAGCTCTACTCATTTGCTTACCACCTACTCAGAAGCGATTTGTGCCTGACATATAAAGCCATGTCCAACCCAGAATTAATGGACATGCTCCACCTCAGGAAATCCAAATCCCTTAGAGCTACATGCTCCAGGGACTTAAACCTCAGCACAGAAATAAATACGACATGCTGCAGGGACAGATTCATATCCCAGAGGCTCCCATCACTCTGGAAGAAAATCCCAATCCATGTTAGGCAGAGCCCCTCAATGACCCTCTTCAAGAGAAATCTTGATGAGTGGATGGGAGATCGTAGGTTTACCCCTGGGATCTTTTCTGTGTCCCTACTAGACAGAGGCACAGTAAACTAGCCTTAAAAGGGCTACCTTCTGTGACCTACTATACAGAGGCACAGTCAACTAATCTAAAAGGGTGGTGAAAGCCAAACACACTCTGGCTAGGCTTTTAAATGCCCTAGGGCAGATAGCCTAGTATCAACCTATGAACCTATGAAAATATAACATTCTCTTCAAATGCTATGCAAACAACAAAATCTGCACAGAATAGATATACAGCAGCAGTCTATATAATGTACATAGATAACTACGCTTATACATAACATTTTACTATGATACTACTATAAAAACCTTCATAAAAGCACAATACAATAAAAATAATAAAAAATAAAATAGAAAAATAAAGACAAATACTATAAAATATTAACTTCTGAAGCCTTCTTTTCTTTAATAGGGGCTTGATAGAAGCCCTCTCATTAAGACCTTTCCCTCTGTCTGCATGGAGCATAATAGTCCAACAGGTCTCCCTATGTTCAGTGTTTGTAGTGATGTCACCTTCCCTAATACTGGGAGATACAATCTCAATGACCCTAAAATTAAAGGTATGAGACTCCCCCAGTTCCAAAACATGCTTTGAGAGTGTGTTGTGTAAAGATCCCTTTCTAATATGATAGATGTGCTCCCTTATCCTGTCACGAAGCACCCTGTTGGTCTTGCCAACATAGAAGGAGCTGCAAACAGCGTACTCCGCTAAATAAACAACATGAGGAGTCATGCAATTCGCATGAACATGGAAGGTAAATTCTCTACAAAATCTGGGTGATAAAAAGTATCAGAAGTGTTAATAAAAGAACAAAAATTACAATCACCACAAGGCATAGTTTGACCAATAATAGGGGTCATAGTGCTAGGACTTCTATTATAACAAAGAAGCCTCTTCAAATTTCTACGGTTCTTAAATCTAAACCTAGGCTTATCACCCACAATCCTGCTAATATCATCAACAACCTGTAAAATAGGCCAATGCTGGGAAAACAAACTAGTGATGTCTCTATGATCACTAGTATAAAAAAGAGGAATCCTGACTCCACTCATATTGGGACCACTACCACCAGTTACACCTAACTCAGATGTTGGTCCAAAATATGGACGTGCTGTTGTTAACCTCAGCTGATCTAAGTTAGACCAGTGTCTATTGATCTCATCAATACTATACCCCCTTGCCAACAACTTCTTCTCTAAACCTCCAATCTCATTCACAAAGCCATCCATGGTCGGATTCAACCTAGAGGCCCTCATCCCTTGTCCTTTGATTAAATTCCTAAGGATGTAACCAGGATGCATACTAGATCTAAAAAGAAAAGCATTCCTGTGACATGTCTTACGATGAACACCAGTGTTGATTGTATGGTCATGTAATTTCTCAATATAGAGGTCTAGGAACTCAATGCGGGTGTAAGACCAATTGAAGATAAATTTCAAGCAGTCAGTCAAACCATTCATGGTATGGCGAAACTCTACTAGTCTCTCCAAGGGACCTCTCCATAACAAAAACAAATCATCGACAAAACGACGATAAAATAAGGCATGTTTCCTGAAGCCTTCAGTTGGAAACAGGGTATTGCTCTCCCAGTGAGCAAGAAATATATTGGCGTAGCTATTGGCACACAAAGTGCCCATAGCTACGCCATGTTTCTGTAAAAACATCTCACCATCGAAAGTAAAAACATTATTTTCAAGAACAATCTCTAAAAAATAACAAATTAAATCAACCTGAGTTAAGGTATAATCACTATGTAACAAAAGATATTCATGTACATACTGAATTCCCAATTCATTAGGAATCATAGTAAACAAAGACTGTGCATCAAAGGTTACGAAAATGACATCACCAACATCAGGAACACTCTTTGTGTATTCATAGAGATCTAACAAAAACTGTTTTGAATCTCTTAGGACCACTTGATTCAAATCAATAACCGGTCTCAAGAATTTCTCAATATAAAGTGAAAGTGGTTCTGTAACCCACCCTCCTCCTGCCACAATAGGTCTCATTGGTGGGTCAGTAGGATGTTTATGAATCTTTGGCAGGCCCTGTATAAGTGGAATCAACAGATTAACCACTTTCAAAAAAGAAAACACTTCTTCAGTAATAAGGTGGGCTGAGAAAACATCAAATATATCCCTGCTCACTAGTGAAATCACCCTGTGCACATCTTCGATGGTAATCTTGTCATAAAAACTACAATCACCTAACATAGAGGTCGTATATTGGCAATAATGGGACCTATCCATGACCTATCCATGACAATGATGAGCACACCTTTGTCTGCTGCACGGATCACAATAAAACTGTTATGTTGTAACTCTCTCAGGGCTACCCTTTCAGCATATGAGAGATTGCACTTGGAGTATGTTCTCCGATTACTCTGAGTATCATAAAAATTATATATGAGTGGAGTCAGGATTCCTCTTTTTTATACTAGTGATCATAGAGACATCACTAGTTTGTTTTCCCAGCATTGGCCTGTTTTACAGGTTGTTGATGATATTAGCAGGATTGTGGGTGATAAACCTAGGTTTAGATTTAAGAACCGTAGAAATTTGAAGAGGCTTCTTTGTTATAATAGAAGTCCTAGCACTATGACCCCTACTATTGGTCAAACTACGCCTTGTGGTGATTGTAATTTTTGTTCTTTTATTAACACTTCTGGTACTTTTTAATCACCCAGATGTTGTAGAGAATTTACCTTCCACGTTCATGCGAATTGCATGACTCCTCATGTTGTTTATTTAGCGGAGTACGCTATCTGCAGCTCCTTCTATGTTGGCAAGACCAACAGGGTGCTTCGTGACAGGATGAGGGAGCACATCTATCATATTAGAAAGGGATCTTTACACAACACACTTTCGAAGCATGTTTTGGAACTGGGGGAGTCTCATACCTTTAATTTTAGGGTCATTGAGATTGTATCTCCCAGTATTAGGGCAGGTGACATCACTACACACACTGAACATAGGGAGACCTGTTGGATTATTATGCTCCGTGCAGACAGAGGGAAAGTTCTCCAACGCCCAGGTGAGAACTGCCCTCACTAAGGCAAAAAACACAGCATCCATGGGACCGGATGGTGTCCCCGGCTGTGTGCTTCATGAACTCAACGAGGAATTAAACCCACAGTTAGGACAGCTGTTTAATCTTAGCCTCACCTCAGGATACGTACCCAAGGAGTGGCGCATGGCGACTGTGGTCCCACTTCATAAGGGCGGTGCCTCCACAGACCCTGGAAATTACCGCCCCATTAGCTTGACAAGCCTTATCTGCAAAGCCATGGAGAGGATCATAATGGAACTCATAAATAAAGACATAGGGAACTTGCAGACTTTGGATCCAACCCAGTTTGGCTTTGTCAAAGGCAGATCCTGCCTATTAAACTTGGTTGACTTTTTCGAGACAGTCACCAAGGCCATTGATGAGGGAAAGGCAGTCAATACAGCCTACCTCGACCTGGCAAAGGCCTTGACACAATACCCCACTCAGGTATCATCGAAAAACTCATCAGCTTGAATGTAAACCCATACATCACAAGATGGGTTGCAAACTGGCTAAGTGACAGAACCCACAGGGTCAGAGTTGCTGGAGCCATGTCAGACTCAAAGCCTGTCACAAGTGGTGTCCCACAGGGCTCAGTCCTGGGTCCACTCTTGTTCGGCATCTACTTTTCTGAAGTACAAGCAAACACAGGAGGGTTATGGCTGACAAAGTTTGCAGATGACTGCAAACTGGGCCATAGTCGAAAACACATCTGACACAGATATCCTCCAGAAGGGCCTCACAGAAATGGATAACTGGTGCCAGAGCCATGGCCTAAAGTTAAACGCCAAAATGCATAGTCATACCCTTCGGGAAAAACAAGGTTACCCCTAGCTACCATATAGGTGGCAATCCACTGAGCACAGAAAAAGTCATCAGAGATCTGGGGACCCAGGTTGACAGTAACCTTTCGTTTGACACTCATGTTGCTAAAGTAGTTAGGAAAACCTTCTATATCACCCACCTGATCATGAAGGGATTCACATCTAGATCAAGGGAGGTCATCGTCCCCCTGTACTCATCACTCATTAGACCTATGATTGAGTACAATGCCCCGTTCGGAATGTATCTGACCAGACACCTGCTGCAGCTTGAAAGGCCCCAAAAGTTCCTCATCAAAAGGATAAAGGGTCTCAAAAATATGTCTTATGCTGCCCGACTGAAAGAACTCCAGCTCTATTCAGTCTCATACCGCTTGCTCAGAGGTGACCTGTGCCTGACATATAAGGCCATGTCAAACCCAGATTTGATGAATATGCTTCACCTCAAAAAATCTAGATCCCTCAGAACCACAAGGGCGGGATACTTAAACCTTGACACGGTTATAAATAGAACGTGCTGGAGGGACAGATTCATCACCCAGAGGCTCCCTATGCTGTGGAACAAAATCCCGGTACATGTGAGGCAGAGCACCTCTCTGGCCTTGTTCAAGAGGAATCTTGACCAATGGATGGGAGATTGCAGATATACCCCAGGGATTACTTCAGTGTCACTGCTTGACAGAGGCACAGCAAAATGATAGGCATAGTTTTTATTCAAACTAAAGGGGTGGCAAAAGTCACATAACTATGGGCTAGGCTTATAAATGCCCTTGGGCAGATAGCCTAGTATGAACCTATGAACCTATGAACCTATGAGGGGGCTTCTATCAAGCCCCTATTAAAGAAAATAAGGTTTCAGAAGTGAATATTTTATAGTATTTGTCTTTATTTTTTATTTTTTATTATTTTTATTGTATTGTGCTTTTTATGAAGGTTTTTATAGTAGTATCATAGTAAAATGCTGTTATGTATAAGTGTAGTTATTGATCTATGTACATTATATAGACTGCTGCTGTATATCTATTCTGTGAATATTTTGTTGTTTGCATAGCATTTGAAGAGAATGTTATATTTTAGTGTTAATGATCTTAATTGATGTGACCCCGTGATTGGGTAGTGCCTTAACACTATGCATTTATATGGAGAGTTTTTTTCATTAGTTTGTATTTGGTCTGATGAAGCTTAACTGCGAAAGCATTTACCTATTGTTCAAATAAATCCTTTAGGACTGTTTTTACTACTTGAAGACTCTTGGCTCTCATTATTGGAAGATTTTTACGTCTTTGTGACTGACTGACAGAAAGAAATACTAACTGTGCTTGTTCGTTTTGGATTGGTCTGTGCCTGGTTCCCTCCGTTGCTTACCAGTTACATTATTTTTGTCATTTACGTTTATTTAGCAACGGAGGATTTATCCCTCGGTCTGCACTTTGCCTGTTTCGTTTTTATATACAATGATAAGGAAATTAATATTTATGCAAAGTAAGGCATGTAGTGATGAAGGAATATGAATGTATATGAAGGAAGGCATCCAGACTGCATAAATTATGATAAATAAAGCTAAAAGATTATAAATGGGCATGTTAAATGTTGAAGGCATAACAAGTGAATACTTAATTATTCTACCTCACTGTTTTTTTTTTTTTTTTTTTTGCAGAAAATAGTTTAAAATGAGTTACCATTTCTTAATAAGTTGGTTTGTGAGTAAAGGAGTGGAGTGGTTCGGTGGTTTTGATTGTAAGCAAACTGCAGTTAATAAAAACAGTATTCACAATATTTACTAAGGAGACTCTAGACAATTTTTACAATGTATACAAGACTGGAATAAATTGTAAGGATAAAGAATCAGTAAGACAGCATACCTTTCTTGTTACGGATTTCCTCAGTGTGCCCCATGGAGGATGTCACCCTTCCAGTTACCTGACTCTCAGTGATGATGTCACCCTTCCAGTTACCTGACTCTCAGTGATGATGTCACCCTTCCAGTTACCTGACTCTCATCAATGAGAGTCATGGATAAGCCTGGTGGGCTTTTTCCACTCAGGACAATGAATGGGTCATACAGGGCAGCTTGATGATTAAAGCTAGTTCAAAGAAAGCAAATTTTATAAATACAGCTGAACGTTATTGATTAAACATATATATAAATCAGTGAAAGCAATTTTACTCAGATGATTAACATTTTTCACATTGTTAACTACATGTTTGCAACCTTAGAATAAATGCATGCTATAATTATCTTTGTTCAAACCTTTTGTTAGCTCAGTACCTATTTGACACATTGTTTTGCACAAGGTTCTAGGCTCACATCAGTATGTTGTTTGCTGTATGCTAAAAGATAGACACTGGTATTCACTGTAACATTATTTCTTAACTATGAACTACAGTTATGTTTCTTCATGGGCAGCACAGTGAATAGTGTTGTCACCTCACAGCAAGAGGTTTCCTGGATTGATTCTCAACCGGGGTGCCTTCTGCACAGCATCTGCATGTCCTCCCTGTGTTCATGTGGGTTTCCTCCAGGTGCTCCAGTTTCCTCCAACATCCCAAAGATATGCAGTAGTTGGATTAAACACTAAATTGGCTATAGGTGTGAGTGTGCATGCCAGTGTATAGTGTGGAAGAAGTATTGTGGCAGGGTTAGCTGCCTGGCAGTGTAAACTTTGGCTCTAGATGATTGCCACTGGTGAAGTGACACCATGACCACATATGCAAAAATGGGAAAAAGGAATTGTGGATGGATTATGTTTCTTCTTCTTCATAAGGGAACAATGGAGTACTCATGATGCTTGTTACAGACATTATGTATAGGATCATATTGAGACAATGTGCTGTGAATTTAGAGTGAAAATCAATTTGCCTTCTGGATGAGGTTCAGTGTGGCTGTAGGGAATCTGATATGTCTGGAACCATCAAATTATATGCAGTATTTTTCATATTTATTTTCTGCATCCATTAACTGGGCACGCCCACTGGATGCAACTGTTCTTTCTCAGGAGTGACCTAGGAGCACTGTCTGCTTAAGTGAGCTCCTCAGGGTCATACAGAGACGGAAGAAATCAAACCCTATTCCCTGTGGTTACAGGAAGTAGATTATTAACAGTTTAGCATTTTAACCCTATGTGTTAATTGTCAGACTGATGTGCCTTGACTTCAATGACAGAAATCCATGTATTCTCAATGTAATTTAACATAAAATGCTTTAAAGTATTATTACATTGAAATGTGGGCATCATAAATAATTTTTCATTCTAAAGGCTTAATAATTTTATTTACTTATTTTTTGTTTGTTTGCTTGCTTGTTAATTATTTGTTTGTCTGTCTCTGTTTGTGTTTCTTTGTTTACTGGACTGATCTGAAGTCCCTTTTTGCCAAATCTGGACATATGGATGAGAGGAGAATTATTTGATTTTATGCAGTTAGAACAATGAATTTTAAATCATAGCTTCTGATGGTTTAGTCAAGCTTTGTCTTGCAAGCCCTTCTAAACATTGCTAAACGTTCATTTAAAAGAAGTTTACTGGATTAAATTAATATTATCTGCTTCATTCGGGACACAAGAAAGTCTTGTACTTCAAGGTTGATCTGTGACGGAATGCATAACCTACAGGTGGTACTTGACTGCTAACTGATAAACCCAGTATATAAGCACAGAAGTCCGAATCACCAAGAAACTTGTCATGTTTTGTTACAAATAAAAAGGCTTCTTATTTTTGCAGGAAAATCACCTTGCTTTCTGTGTAGGAATTGGTTAATATTGGTATGTATTTATTCTACAGGTAAGAACATCATTGGAGAAGGCAAGGGAAAGAATGTGTGGGGAGTACAACGGCATGAAACAAAGAATCCAAGAACTCACTCGGGAAATGCAGGTAAGGGAATTACATTAGGTGTACCTTCAATCAGATACTCTTAGGCTTATATGAGGGCATTGTTCTCAGATAAATGTATTATGGTGCTTGGACATGCTTGCATTTCTGTTCATTCATGGTTCTACAAAGGATTGCTAATCTTTTGAGGTAGTTTAGGTTTTCCATGAACCACCTGTTTGAATAAAAAAAAACCTTCCAAATAAATGCACTTAATATAAAAAAAATTGCAGTCAGTCAAAAGCCATTTTCCATTATATAAATGCAAAAACCAAGAGCTGAAGATGTTACACAGAAAAGTCACATAGGCAAAAAGAGCAAATGGATCCAGGCAAAGCAAATTCTCCACTATGTAACACCTTAAACATCCTTTAAAGGAAATATATTGGAAATATGCAAATGACCCTTTGCAGGCATACAAGTGTTCCACATACATGAATTCTGAGTGCCCACTAACTTCTGACTTTTTTACAAATCTTTAATGATGAAGTCGGACTGAAAAAGCCAAATCTTACAAGCTATATGTGCGTATATATATCTATATATATATATATATATATATATATATATATATATATATATATATTTATATATGTATAAAACTTTCAGCTGTTCTATGAACTCATCAGTACAGCATAAGTGAATGAACTAACTACCCCACAAACAGTCAACTTATAAAAGACTTATGTCCATAACAAAATGGTGACTGCAAAATTAAAAAAAAAATGACAAAAACAACTAAAAAAGTTCACACAGAAAAGCCACATTAGCAAAAACGAGAAAACGATCTGGGCAAACTGGATTTTTCATTGTGTAATACATTAAAGTCTCCTTTAAAGGATGCCCATGGGCAATATATAAATGATCTCTATATATGATGGCACATAATAAGCATGTCAGGTGACCCGATTATTATATAAAAGCAGTACAGTTTGGCAGATGATCACTCAAACGTGACTCAGCAGTTGGTGCCCGACTGTTCAAGCTCCCTCTTGCTTTAAAATATTTTTACTAGATATTAAAATTGAACGAACAAAAACATCTTATAATTTTGTGATCTAAATTGCTTTCTAATTAGAATATTTTATGGAATACATTTTTAAAACTTTTGCTATTCTAAAATATTAAATAAAACGAGATGCATCTAGAAAATAGCATGTTATGAGCTTGACAGTTACAACTTCCATTGTCTTGTATATCGCAGATATGATCAATTTAAAATAAAATGTAAATGAGAAAATCTAGCAAATAATCTCTCCTTCCCCCACAAGCACTTGACAACCATGTGAGTAGTTGTTCTGCTCTCTGCCTGTTCATTCCCATGAGGCTAAAACCTGACTGTGGCATGGTCATCATGCAGACAACTGCTGTGGAAATTCTGATATCCAGCGCTAAGGTATCTCCATGTGTCAGATAAATGCTCATGGGAGGGATACAGAGTGGGGGTGGAGTGGAGCTGAAACTCATTACAGCAGATGATGTAGCTCCTCAGGAGAACCTCTTCCACACCTCCTCAAGCATATGGCTCTCACAAGATCGTCAACCTCGCCAAGGAGACATTAAAGAGAGACATGCCCTACAGCTCTCCTCTCAACCTTCCTGCTGGGGCAGACAAGCCAACATTGCCTCCTCACTCCTCACCCTTCCAGGCTGACTCCTCCAGTGCCCTTCAGTGCCCAAGCCACTACCCAAAACTGGGTCACTGAAGCTCTAGTCAAAGCAACATTAGTCTGTACACTAGAGCCAACAAATCTAGTCAACTAATAAAACAGCTTATCTGTCATTACAGACAGACACACACACACACACACACACACACACACACACACACACACACACACACACACACACACACACACACACACACACACACACACACACACACACACACACACACACACACACACACACACACACACACACACACACACACACACACACACACACACAAACACCTGTGCCTATTTATCTGTCTGAATTGCTTTTTATATAGTTATTTACATTTATCTGTTGTAAGTCCCATGTTTTGTGGCATTTCAATAAATGCTGGAGATTTGAAATGGAATGCTGAACATATATATGTCAATATTGGAATCTTGCAAAACTTGGGCTTTTTTTCCAAAGTTCAGGAAGCCTTGCAGTATGCTGACTTAAAGTGTGTGGGATTATGACCTCTCATATGGGGAGTGGCTTTGTGAAAGTCATTGTGTTAATGAACTCTAAAGATATCAAGATTTGGACATCTGTGTTCAGTTAACTTAATGGAAAACAATTTAATTATGTTGAGCTATTTTATACTCAAGTTCTAGAAGGGCAATGCTCCATTTGCCATTTTACTGTGAGGGTAGATGCAGGAGCCACTAAATTTAAGCACAAATACTTAAATCAAGGCACATGGGAGGGACAAATACAATATACTTTTTTAAATATTTTTTGTCTCCCCACCCGCTGACAGTCAGCCTTTCTGCAGTTAGTCTTGACTTATTTATTCCCTATCAGTGCCCTGCAGTTACCAACTCTGGGAAGTTGGCTGGTGAGGGCTGTCGCTGAAGCAGGAATGAAAGTGGTTGGATTCTGGTTATCTGCAGACAATTAGCCTCCTCTTCCAGTCATCAGTACACTGAGTTGTTTACTCAGCCCTCCTCCCAGCTGGACAGCCTGCATGACAGCCCAAGGGCCCACTGCAGAGGACATATATGGCCATCAGCCCTCCCCTGCAGCCTTACACCTAATGAAGTGACCATCACTATGACATCCCTGCCCAGCTCAGAATGCCTGCTATGGACATGTCACCATATGGCCACTACCATATCCCTGTCCAGCTCAGAATGCCTGCACTGGAGATGTCACCATGTGGTTAGTGTTTGATTTTAAGTGGACCCTAAACTCTCCCCTAAATGGTTGATGATGAGCACCCACATTACTGTAGGGGTCTCCTGTGTTCATGCCCATGGATGAATGCAAGCATGTTCCTACTCACATACAAGGAGGGCTTTTGTCATTGGCTTGGGACTGTCAGCCTACATCTCCACTTTTGTGCTGTATCTCTGCACCCAGCAAGTCTTTCCTTTGAGTAGCAAGCAGCAGTTTTATCTTTTTACTTCATCATTTATCCAGTTGCTTTCAAAACTGATGAATAATGTCAGGTAATTTTGAAAAGACCACATTTTACTGACAACTGTGAAAATAAACAAGAGAGATTTGGTTAATAACATCAATGCACAACAAGTTGAACTGTATGGGCTGATATCCGATGATGAAGTGGATGTACTGCTTAATGAAATAATTAATAGTGTCTTCCTGTATGAAAAGAAGCTCTTCCAACAAAAGAGAAAGAAGTTAAACAGGGACATTAAATATTTTAGTAATAACCATGTGTTTACTTGGCCGTGGAATGTCCTTGGAGCACAAGGGGATAATGCTAATTCTGCAGATATGGTGGCAAAGACAAGTTTGGTTTTGGATGTTTCAGTGACTCTTAGAGACCCTTTTATTTATAAAACACTTACGGGTGAGGACACATCCACTGCATTAATTACAGCTAATAGTGAAGTGTTGGTTAAGCACCCAAGGAAAGACACTGAACCGGTAGTAAGGAGGAAAGTAGTACAAAAAAGAAGCATTTTTTCATGCTCTACTCCTTCCTGTAAGACTGGAGCATCCACTGTCCAAGAAGTGATCACAGAGTTGGGGGAGAACCAAGAGAAAATATCCATTCACCGAAGAAACTCATCAGTCTATCAAGAGAATGTGGGCAGTAAAGAACAACTGATTTGGAATATTTCACCCAGAGTTTTCACCTCATCTGAGAAATGAGTCCTGGATAAAAGGCTCTCTTTTATTCCTTCTCATCAAGGTGACTTAGTACAAAGTATCGCTGATTTATGTATGTTTGCACATAATCTTACTCTAAAGACCATCTTTTAGAATGAATTGTCAAATAGTGAATTTCATGTATTTAAGAAACCGAGTTTATATACACCTCAGAATCATCCGCTTTTGATGCCTTTGATATATATGATTTGATAATGACAATAAAAACAGGAAGTTTTTTAATATGACCTTGGAGTAGAAGCAAGCTTTATATGAATTTAAATGTGATAGAAGTATTGTTATTCAGCCTGCCAATAAGGTAGGTGCTATTGTTGTAATGGATGCTTGTTTTATTATAATTCCATGAGTGAGATGTTAAATGCTGAAGATCTATTACCTGTGTGGAGATTGTTAAACTTTGTGAACAGTACAGAAATAGTTTGCATGAGTGTTTCACCAATGGTGATATAACGAATGACATCTATGAATATTTAAATGTGGAAGAACCTACTATTCCTTGTTTACAAAGAATGCCAAAATTACATAAGCATCCTACTTTTCCTCCATTCCGCCCTATACTGGTGGGGGCAGGCTGGATTACTGAACCAGCATCGATTTATTTAGAACATTTTTAAGTCCTGTTTTGAGAAGTTATGAATAAGTTTTATCTGATATTAGAAAGTTTTGTCATGAGTTATATGAATATACCAATAATTTATCTAGAAGTAATAATTATTATATGGATACAAATGACGTTAAATCATTTTTTACAGTGATACCGAAGGTCGAAGGTATAGAAATAACAAAGTCATTTTTGCTGAGATATAGTACCGATGGTTTATGTGTTATTGAATTGCTGTGTTTTTTATTAGAATGTGTTTTGGAGTATAATGTATTTGCTTTTAAAGATTATTATTTACAATGCGTTGGTGTAGCTATGGGCACATCTTGTGCCAATAGCTACACTAAAATGGTTATGGGCCAATGGAAAATGAGTGTGGTAATCCCTTCTGAATATTATAAGGAGATATATTTGTACCATTGTTTTGTGGACGATATATGTATTTTATGGGGGGTACTTGTGAGCGACTTGGTATGTTTTTAAGGTATATAGAACACAGTTTATCTTTTTTATCCCTTTCCATGAACAGTTCCAATGTAGAGATAGAGTTTTTAGATGTTAAAATATGTAGAGACAGTGATGGTGAGTTTTACATGAAATTATATAGGAAGGAATGCCACAGGTTTTCATTACTTCATTGGTCCAGAATGCATGCACCTCACATTTTTAAAAACATTGGTACTGAACAGCTAATGCGTACTTCAAGGTTGAATGTGAGGGATGATGACTTTTGCCATCATTTGAATGAGCTAGACACCAAATTTAAGGTAAGAAGTTATAATAATAAGTTATCACTAGTTAGATCAAAGGTTATTAACATGCGTACAACTAGAGCAAAACCCTATTTTTCATCTTGTGATAATACAGTGGACCCACCTAGGATTTGGGATAAGGTATTGTCTGTCCCTATGTTTTTTAGTTCAGATACTATAGTTTTAAAGCATATTATAAAAAAGCATTGGAACATACTCAATAGCGATCCGGTATTGTCGGGTCTTGTTGGTATGTGTGACAAACCAAAATTATGCCAGCCCAGTTAGCTGGAATTTTGTAAATAATTCTATGTCATTTGTGAATAGTAATATGATTTTTTTATAGAAATGTAACAGAAGAAAATGCTGCTAATCCAGCTATCTGGAATTTTTGTAAATAATGATATGTCATTTGTGAATATCAACATGATTCATATGCTTGTCTTATAAATGTAAGAGAACTATATGTTATGCGTATATTAAACTACTGGTACAGAAGTGTGTGTTGAGCAGGGTTTGTACAGTACTGTGCTTCAACAATGTAACCACAACATATCCTGCTGGAACATAGAAGATTAACCTGCAAAACTTAAGAATAGTTGAGGTTAAGTTACTTTATAGCTGGGCCATAAACAAAAGATGTTATCTCTCACTTTCAGTTCAGAAGCAGACACAATGTCTAGAGCTACAAGTTCTTCTATTGTCTTGAAAGAAAGGTAATTACTAGGTTTAAAATGTAAAGTGTTTTATTACTTTATGACTTCCTAGAAGCAAACATCTGAGTGATATTTGTTTCTGACACAGAAATGTTAAAATTCTGTTACATTTCTGTTTAGCCTGGGAACTGAAGTCTGGTGACAAAGAGTGATGTCATCCAAGCTAACCCGACAGTAATATTTGATACTGATTTAAGAACTCTCTCAGAGGGGAAGTGTACAATTTGTATTTTGTCTTGGACCTAGCAAGAATATCCACTCATCATCATCTACATTTGCCTGTCTGTAAGTAAGATTCAGGGGATAGTATATCTCTTAGATATAGACAGGAATATAGTAAAGATTAGTTTAGATGTTTTCTGTATTTATTTGAGACTGTCCTGCAATGTTGTTTTAAAATATTTCCTGTGATTTTGAACTCTGAAGTAGCCATGTTTGTTTTCTGAGTATTGTCTTGTTCTTTTATTATTTATTATTAAATATATTTAAACCTGTCCTTGTGGCTGATATTTATGAGACATATTTAAACTCTTAGAGTACTTGCTTATGTATTTGGTGACACTGTACAGGCCACTCCTAAATAGCCTTGCAAGTCTTGGTCAGACTACCATTTGGATTAATAGTAACATTACACAGTAAGATTGTACACCCTTTGTTAAGGTCCTTAAAAGTAGCTGAAAGGGGGTTCTGGTGGGAGTGATAACTACCTTATAGTCTGGGCAGATGGGTGCATAGCTAATAAACCTGTCCCAGCCTTCCCCAGGTGTGTGTGTATAAAACAAATATCCAAGTGTGTGCGCGTGTGTGTGTGTGTGTGTGTGTGTGTGTGTGTGTGTGTGTGTGTGTGTGTGTGTGTGTGTGTGTGCGCGTGTGTATGTCAGCTACTTGGCCAGGGACATTAAGCACTGGTTGGACAGAGAGAGTGGTGGAGTACTTGGCTTGGAACCCTAGCCAAGGACTCAACTCTGTAGCTGTGTTAGTGGGGAGACTTATTGGGGATCTGAAGAGGGAGGGAGAAGCAAGCCCCAGACTGACTGTGATCTCTGTGTGCTCTTAAGGGAAATTGCACTTTACTGTGTGTTTACTAGTCAGCCTCTCATTGCGTACGTCCCTCAGTGTCACCAGTGGTGAGGATTGAGGCTCCTTGATTACTGGGCCAGTGCAGGGGCATCACAGTATGAAACTGAGGTTTCCTTATAAGAATAACATTTTGTTAAAGAGGATGTTATGCTACCAGAAAGACCAGAAAGTGATGAAAGAACAAAGGGATAAGATGAATAGAGGTACCAAAAAATGCTATAATTGTGCATTCAGTGATTATATTGATACAACAAGTAGATTTGTACAGCTGGATACCGATAAAGAGTATAAGTTCTTAATTAATGCAGATTGTAATACAAGGAACATTGTTTATCTAGCTTACTGCACACATTGTGCTGCATTTTATGTTGGGAAATCTAATAAAAGACTTAGAGAGAGAATTTGTGATCGTATGTATTGCATAAGCAGAGGACAAACGATTAGTGCAGTTGCTAAATATACATTAAAAGAGGGGAGGATACATAGTAAATTTATGTTGGTAGATATGATTTATGAAGATATGCGACTGGGAGATATTGTGAATCATACCGAGAATTATGAACTCAAGGTCACATGTAGGAAAAGGGTTAAATGATTATATTTCATTTAAACCTGTTCTTAAGCAACGCAGGTTAAAATGAAGTAATTGTAGTGTGACTGACTGGATACACATTGTTTCCCTTTGTTGCCCAGTAACCATTTTAATTATATTATAGCTCTGATTTGATTGGTTGGTTTGAATTGTAATTCACTATTTAAGAGATTGATTTACTCCTTTACTCAGGACCACACCTAACCCTGAAACCTTCAAAAAACTACTTTTCTCTTACCTATCCACTAAACGTAAATGTTCCTGCTTTCACCCTACCTAAAATCTCACAATTTTACCCTTTGAGCTTTCCACACTCCTGCTCTTCTCTACACTATTACCTCTTTTCTATTCTCCTAACTAATCTAGCTAACTTTCTCAGACTAAACAATCTCTCTCTCTCAACTCCAAGTATTGCATATATTGTAAATATCAAGTAATTCACTGATGCTTATTGCCCAGTGAGTCTAAACTTACTGTTCTGAATGTAAATACCTACTAACTGTTCTACCTAGGTCAAAATTGCATTTCAATGTTATTCTATCCACCTGTACCTGACTGCATGACCTCATATATGTATTTAGTAACACTTTATGTAACCTTCGTAACCATGTTTGTATGTATTTCCATTGCATTATGTAAACCTTTGTAACCATATTGCTTATTGGAGCTTTTCTCCCTGGGCCTCCACTGAAAATGGGCACACCACTGGCCCAGTGGACTTCCCCGGTAATCAAACTGAAATAAATAAATAAATAACTAAATAAATAAATAAATAAATTATTTGCTGTTGTCTGATGAAGAGATATTATTTGTGAAAGTACTTACATTATAATCAAATTATATGTTTTTATACCGGCATCAGTTTATTACCGTTTCTATAGCATTTTTGTAGTGTAAGTATGTGCATACAGATGTGTTTCAGTGCTGGATTCATTGTGGCACATTATTTGAGAATTAGTTGTTTTCCACACTGTTAATTGTGACGGTAGTGTTATTTGTACTTGGAATCTTTATATCTTGTGAATTTTAGAATACATTTTTCAGCATCTGTAGTATTATTTGTTTTTATCCATGTAGTTTTAACACTGATTTATATTAGAATTCATAACAGGTTTTTAATAAATTTTTTTTTTAATAAACAAATTAACGTTTGCATTAGGGGAATTATATTTTTAAAACTGTATGTTAGTTAATTTAAACACATGCCAAGAACCAAAAATCACACAAATGACAAACAGTAAACCGCAAAAACAAACTATGAGTATAACTAAAAATAAAAAATAAAAAAAACAAGCGGTTAACCAAAACGCGGCTTCACTAAAAACACTTTTTTTAATTAAAACAGGTAAGTGCTTTCTCCACCGAACTGATGGCTTATTCAGACAATCACAAATAAAGCGTA
>NC_056740.1:444876371-444973871 GCF_019279795.1 Protopterus annectens
AATAAACACATATCTTAAATGAAAAAACTATCAGAATCAATGATTCTTGCAAGAGGGGCAGCCAGTAGAGTAATAGTGTAGTGCAACTACATATTATAAATAAATAAAAGTAATTATTAGCTTAAACTGTTATATATCTACAATAATTAATTTAGACCATGAAAAACAGTACACCTAGATTACAATCCAATTGTCCTGAATTAATAATTCTTAAATTTTAGACAAAAACATATTATAGTAAAATAAATGCTCAAAGGGAATCGATATTTCAGGGGTGACATCTAGTGGAATAGCAGTATAGTGCACCTCCACCGCAAAATTCCAGAAAAGTAAAGATTACTTACTAAGTATAACTATTAGATGTTTAACAATAATTAATTTAAACCAGATGAAAATAGTGGAACTAAATTAATGATCAACGTCTTTGCTTTCTGATGAAGCCATTGTTACATCTCAAATTTAAGATTACCCGAATGTACCTTATCGATCGCAATAAAGATGAATACAGTATTTGAATGTTTCTGATAATTCCAGACTAGAACACTTCTGCCACTCTGACATCTGACTTCTCTAAGTTTTACAGAAATTCTCTGTTTGAGTGGACCAGAAGTGTCACCTACTTAAAAGGCACCGCACACGTGTGTAACAAGGTAATTGACCCATTATGATGAGCAAATGATGTGTGATCACAACTTTTTTGAATGTATTTCTTTATGAAACATTCTTAATTTTGATTAAATGGGAATGAAACGAACAGTTCCCACTTGGAAAAAAAACAAATATGTTTTAGCCAAAGTAGGCCTGGCTTTCAATCTACCTATATGGATTTTTATGTATAGATGATATCTGGACTGTTTTTTACTCTTCAGTAAACGAAAGAGTAGAGGTCTGGAATCACATTACCAAAGAAGGGACCAGAATGAGTGGATCACATTCTTTATCCTGAATATGTTGCTACCATATATGCTAACCAATGAAGGTGGGTGATTATTCTACAAGTGTTTAGTCTATTTAGTGCTGTCTTCCCTTCTGGGCCATTGCAAGCTTTGTTCTGTGCTTGTATTTTTTTTTTTTTTTTTTTATGAATGATAACATTTTTGTTTAAATCTTTCTTGAATTTGTGTAACTTCATATGCTCATCTTGCTCATTACTACAAATATGCCAGTGTTCTAGCCAAACTACCCAGAGTTCTGAAATGCTTGAAGGACATGACTATCATTCCTCTACCCAAGAAACCAAAGCGAACAACTCTGAATGACTACCGACCTGTTGCTTTAACCTCGACAGTAATGAAGTGCCTGGAGAGGCTGGTCACAGATCATATAGCCTCAATCTTGTGTCACTGGACGCACTGCAAATTGCATACAGGACAAACTGCAGTACAGGGGATGTCATCTCACTAGCTCTCCATGAAACACTGATCCACTTAGAAGGCAAAAACTGCTATGCAAGACTGCTATTCATCGATTTCAGTTCTGCCTTCAAAATTGTCATCCCTCAGAATCTGATATTGAAGCTACTTCAACTGGGCATAGACTCTGATTTATGCAACTGGATTATGAGCTTCCTTACTGTAAGGCCTCAAAAGGTGAGTGTGGGAGACAACAGCTCAGGAAGTATCATCCTGAACACAGGAGTACCACGGGGGTGTATCTTAAGCCCTCTCCTTTTCACTGTGCTGACACATGACTGCATGGCCACACATGAGATGAAGAGGATCATCAAATTCGCGGATGACACCACTGTTATAGGCCTGGTCAAAGATGGAGAGGAGGAGGCCTACTGGAACGAGATTGATCAACTACTGGTCTGGTGTGACAGCAACAATCTAGCACTGAATGTCATCACGACAAAGGAGTTGGTTGTTGATTTCGGAAGATCTCAAGTACCACACAAACCCCTAGTGATGAAAGGGATGACAGTGGAAAGGGTCAAGAGTACAAAGTTCTTGGGTGGTCATCTCATGGAGAACTTATCCTGGTCAGTCCATGTATCCAGCACAGTCAAAAAAGCTCAGCAATACTTGCACTTTCTAAAGAAACTTAGGAAGGCAAAATTACCAAGCTCCATACTTCAGACCTTTTATAGGGACACCATTGAAAGTGTCCTGACTAACAGCATTGCAGTCTGGTATGGGAGCTGTAATAATCAGGATCGGAAGGCACTAAAGAGAGTTGTAAGGTCAGCAGAAAGAATCATTGGTACCTCCCTTATTTCTCTGGAAGATCTACACAAATGCCGGTGCACAGACAGGGCCAGAAAGATTTCCAGAGATCCAACCCATCCTGCCAATGGTCTGTACACTCACCTATCCTCTGGCAGGAGATACAGAAGCCTGCATTGTAAGACCACCAGACTATAAAACAGTTTCTTTCTGCTCTCTGTTAGACTGTTGAACTCTTTGGAAAAATGAGCCATGACATCTGTTACATAACTAGCCTATCAAAGGGATTATTTTATGGATGTGCAATAACTAAGTACAATACTAAGGTGGCTCATCTACACACTGAAGGATTGTAAAGTGTAATATACAAACTGTGCAATAATTCAGTCTAATCATAGATATGCTGCTATTGTTTCAATTTTATTTTGTCAATATTACCTTCATGTTATTCCTTATCTTCCTTGTCTCCTGTTCTGGGATGAGTGTGGGTCACTGGTGTCCTGCTTTACTTACAAATTGCTACTTATTAAATATGTACTGTGATATTTTATTAGTTTTTCTCTATCTATATGTGCAACTGTTTCCTGCATTAAGAATGACACAATGTAATTTTATTCAGCTACACTGCTGTGTAGTTCTGAATGACAATAAAGTTTTCTTTGACTTTGACTTTGACTATGTCTAACCCTTAGGGACTGAGAGTATGGGCTGCTGTGAATAATGTACCTAGGATGGTAGCTTGAGGATAAAAGGAAAGAATTTATCAAATAAGGTTTTCAATATAGAGATGTGTTAACAGATCCATAAATGAGTTTTGTAACAGTTGTGTCTTTTAAAATAGCAAAGAGATTAAACTTAATGGTAAATGAAAGCCATGTCTCATTTTCGATAAGCTGCTTAACAAATGATTGTAACTTGGAAAGATCTGAAGTTCAAAGAAGGCAACACTCATCTAAAAATATCTGCCACATTCCAGAATGACAAAATGCATGCATAAGTGAGGGCAAATGATATTCCCATAGCTGTCCAACATAACTGCAGGCAGCATTTGCTGTCAAAGTGAAAGACATTCATCTCAAAACCATCTGCAGAACATTTAACAAAAAATGATTGAATTCATCAGGGTAAAGTTTGATAGTGTCTATCCAATACTTAATAGCCATTAAGTCCAACCTGATGTGGAATAAATGTATACAGACTAACCACACCCAAACTACACAGGTCATAGGTATGTGGTATTTTCAACATATTGTTGGCCCGTAAGACTTAAACATTGTGTCACGTCCTGTATTTTTTCCCTGACTCTTGTAAGTAATAGTTTAGATAAAATTCTAAAAATTCAGAAATAGGTTCAGTAATGGATACCTGGCCAGTCACAAATGGTCTGCCCAGTGCAGGTATGATCCCCTCATGTACCTTAGGTAACATATAGAATCTCTGATAGGTAGGTCTGGACAGTGAAAGTTGTTTACAAACTTGTTCTGTAATAACATGCTACTGGACAATATCGAACAGGAAAACATGAACTGGAGGTTGTGTGAGATTGCACATTTTCCAGGGTCAGGGAATATACTGTAACTACATGTTTGTGTAACCTCAGAGTGTGTATATATATAGTTAGCAGGAGGTGTTCTTATTTGTTTTTTTTTATTTATTTATTTTTTTTTGTTTAAGTTAAAAATTTTGCACGTGCAGAGGCTGTTTCTTTGCAAATGTGTACTGGTGTGTGAATGTCAGTGTTTTGGATATTTTGACAACATTTTGCCACTCAACATTTACTGTAGTCAATCGTTCATAGGTTCATAGGTGTTTACCATGCTAATGATCACAGGGTCCTTTATAATCCTAGCCATACAAGCCAAATGTATCCCACAAGTTATTGTGCCTTAGAGGTTTTTGTAAGGGATGTACATTAGTTAGGGCATGATTTAATGGCTTCCTCTGTAGTCTCTTTCCTACTTCTTCCAGATATATATATATATATATATATATATATATATATATATATATATATATATATATATATATATATATATATATATATGTATATATATATATATATATACAGAGAGAGAGATTCTAGTGATAGGAAGCTCAGTTGTGAGACACACTGATGTCCCTCTTACCAGGCTGGATAAGGTGAAGGTTGCATTTAGTTGCCTGTCACGGGCCAAGATCTGCCAGCTCAAGCAAGCACTCCGGTCACTTACCCCTAAATACCAGTATGACTCATTAATAGTCCATGTCAGCATGAATGACCTGACACATACTATATGAAGAGAAACATGACTGAGATCTCAGAATATGTGTCACAGGCAGGTATGAGCCTAGCATTGAGTAGCATTCTACTGTCTCCAAAGATGATGCCACAATACTGGTAGAAAATGATCAGCTTTAAAAAGTGGCTTAGCTATTGGTGACATTCCAAAAGAGTCCAATACTTCTCAACCTGGGAGGACATCATTGACAGGACATGCTGCTTTTCCAGAGATGGGCTTCACCTGTCACCTCTAGTCCTTAAACTATTGGCCAAAACATTATCCAACCCATAGTACCATTTTTAGCCATTGTCAAACAGACAAACCTTCCAACATAACAAAAGCTACTCAGGACAAACTAAAGGTGTTACTGCTTAGTGACAGGAGTCTCAAAAAGAAACTGCACTTCCTAGAAGTTCTTCTCTCCCTGGAGAATGCTGATGTCTATGCAGCTACTGAAACATGTTTCAAAGCCACAGAAGGTACTCTGGCAGCGCATGGCTGTAACATCTTTCATATGTTCCAAGCACCCACTGAACATGAAAGAGCAAAATACAGAGGTGTATCTATCTACATAAAGGATAAGCATAACTCAAAGCTGGTCAAACAATTTATGATGCTTGAGCTACTCCATGTCCAACTAACCATGAGAAAAAGCCATTGCCATATTCTTGCTAGCTACAAGTCCCCAACCATGGACCAGGAAACCCATACATCATACCTGAATTTCTTAGTGTCATTCACCATAAGGCCCAATACTATACTCATGGGTGATTTTAACTACTCCTGCATGAATTGAGAGGCATACATGACCACTGACATGCAGGCCCAAAGATTTCTTGACTTTGTAAATTCAAATGCTCTGGAGCAGCTAGTCTGCACTCCTAGTAGGGGAACAAATATCCCTGATCTGGTACTCACAAATATGGGAAAAGCATTGCACTTCCCCCAGTGTGTTGTCCTCATTGTTACGATCAGATCACAAAACAGTTTCCCTTAAAATAAAGGTTAAAAACTAGTCCCCCCACCTAACCTCAAAAACTTTAATAACTTCTCTAAGGTAAATTGCTGTCTGTTAAGGGATGGCATAGCTAGTTTTCAAGCTCCCCCAAATCCAGAAAACACAGAAACTGATGCAGAAGCATACACAAAATCCCTAGATGACTGTATGCACAACTGCATAGAACAGCAGTACCAAAATGAAATAAACCCAGATCAACCACAAAAATAAGCTACCTTGGTGGACCCTTGGTATTAACAGGTTGTACAACAACAGAAAGACAGTCCTGTCAAGAAATGAGGGAATGGCCCATAACTCTGACCAGCCTCATATATAAGGCCATGGAAAGAATCATCATGGACATAAACAAGGACATAATAAATAACATGCAAACTCTGGACCCATCACAATTCAGCTTTGTTTAAGGAAGGTCATGTCTATTAAACCTGTTGGACTTTGAGAGGGTTATCAAAGCAATAGATGACGGTAAGACTGTGCACACAGCTTACCTTAACTTGGCCAAGGCTTTTAATGCAATATCCCACTCAGGCATAATAGACAAGTTCACTAAATTAGGTATAAACCCTTTTATCACACACTGGATAGTCAGCTGGCTCACTGATAGGACCCAGGAGGTCAAAATAGATGAGGCCACCTCCACCAAGAGGCCAGTCATTAGTGGAGTCTTTCAGGGCTTGGTACTGGGCCTGGTTCTTTTTTGGAATCTATCTCTCTAAAGTGGAAGCAAATACTGAACGTTTATGGCTGACTAAATTTCAACTCTTCTGCCGACACTAGCATTCTTCAAGAAGGCCTACTTCTGACTAACAAATGGTGCCAAAGCCATGGTTTTAAACTCAGTGCTAACAAATGCATAGTTGTACCCTTTGAGAAGTCAACCATCCCAGCTAATTACCATGCTGATAATGCACCTCTAAGAGTCAAGCCAGTGGTCAGGGATCTGGGTACGCATGTAAACAGTAGCCTTGCCTTCGGCCATCACATAGCTAAAGTGGTGAGGAAATCCTTTCATGTTGCACAATTTAAAAGTAAGAGCATGGCATCTAGGTCCAAAGAGATCATATCCCACTGTACTCTGACCTTATGAGACCAATCAATGATCTCTTCAGTATGCACCTGACCAGACATATGCAGCAGAGTAACAGACCCGCCTTAAGCAGAGCACCTTAAAGCCCTTTCCCTCTACTCAGTCTCCTATAGATTACTGAGGGGTGATCTATGCCTGGCTTATAAGGCATCCGCAAACCTAACACTAGTGAATCTCCTGTATAGTTGTAAGTCAAACTGTACCAGAAATACAAGGTCTAGGAACATGAATTTTGTCTGTGACTTAAACAGAACATGCTGGAGATTCAGATATGTGTCCCAGAGACTGGACCTCCTATGGTACATGCTTCCCATCCATATGAAGCTGAGTTCGTCTATTACCCAATTTAAGCACAACCTAAACCTGTGGATGGGGAACAGGAAATTTATACTGTGCCTGGTACCCATGTCTCTTATGGATAGAGATAACTTTAGATGCCCTGAATGTCTTGTTTCAATATAGGATGTCATTACTTTTTGGGGAAAACTTGGTTAGGCTTAGAAAGGCCCCCTGGGTTGTTAGCCTAGTAACACTGTATAAAACTATGACTCTATGAACATGAACACATGAAATTTCTTTACATGATACAGTTTGAAATGACCCTTTTTGAACAGAACTAAAACATATCCAATATGCTCATCTCATGAAGCTGATGTGTGTAACAAACTAGGAAAATACAGAAACCTTCCCAAAGGGTTTATGTGAAGATTATGACTAGATGGTTGATACACCCTTATAATTAAATTGATGACATCATGTTTCAATGTTTTAATGTGGGTATATCGCTAAGGACCTCAGTAGATGCCATTAGAACCCATTTGTCAACTTGGACCAGACCAGAATACTCTTACCACCATTCCAATCATCTAACCCAGATTTACAAATTCCTAGATTATCCGCTACTCTTATTTCAGTTGGTATGCTGTTCCATCTAATGCTTGACCAGTTATAACTTACAAGCAAATTGTTGTTTTTAATTATCTCAATATGCAAGCTAAAAGTAATATCTAGTGTAAAAGACCTAATACATTTTGTAAATTATTTTTGAATATGCCCAATTTTATTAAGGTTATCTACACTATATGAACAGAACTCAGCTCCATATTCCAGTATTGGTCTTATATTTTTGAACTATGGAACTAATAAAACAAATAACCGACCAACTCCAAGTCCAAGTCATAGTTTAATGGTAAGCACTTTTGACCGGTGAGCCAGCCTTCATCAGACAAATTACACACATCCACTTCAACCTTTTATACACAGACCAATTAATTAATCAAACAATTAGCAACAATAATGATTATTATATGACTATTTATATTTAAACTCTATACTAAAACACCAACCCAAAACTAGTATATAGCCGGTAGACACACTCTAACTATTATACATTAAAATACCTGAAATAGAAATGGTCTCATTTAGACCAAGTGTCATTGAAGCATTAAGATACATTTGCCACCAATGTTCTCTATTTTCTAAGAGAATCTTCCAAGGAGCCCCCCCCCCCCCTCGGACCCATCTTAACATGCTCTAAAACTAAAAAATCAAAAGTATGATTATAATACAGTTCAATGTGTTTAAAAAGGGCATTAGTATTTTTCTTTTTATTTATTTCATACATATGTTTATATATATATATATATATACACTGTTTTAAATTTTGTACTGTCTTGCCTATATAATAGGCAGAACAATCAAAGCATTTAGCAGCATATCTCACCGCTTTTGTACAACAATTAAAATAACAAGAAATACAAATCTCTTTGTCACCTAAACAAACACATTCACATTCTAAAATATTCACACATTGATTACACATATTACATTTCCACATCCTATCTTTTTGTCTAATTTAACCTGATGTAAGGGTGTCACACCAGTCTTTCATACTTCTATCACTTTTGTAAACAACATTAGGTCTTAACCCCAATATACTACTTAAATCTCCATCTCCTAGAATGAGTGCCCAATTTTTATGTATAACCTGCATAATAACCCAACTATTGTTGGTATAACTAGTAATAAAATTTACTTTTGCAGAAGGGCTAGCATCTACAGTATTAATTAGCGGACTTTATGTGCACTGCTGGTACATCTACTTCAACTGCCTCATTCACAGCAACTCCAGTGTTTGTAACATAATTCAAAAGAGGGGTAAAAATACCAGAGACCCTTTTATTAATGACTTCAGTCGTCACGGCCTCTACTAATGACCTGGGGTAGTCTCTATTCAAAAACATTTGTCCAATAAATCGGCATTCATCCATAAATTCATTCACCATAGTAACTATCCTTGCGGCCTGCACCATTTGACCTTTTTTAACCCCCTTCTTCATATGGAAAGGACAGTTACTTGAAAATTGCAAGAACTTATTGGAGTAGGTCTTTTTGCTATATATGGTGGACTTTAAACAACCCATTTGTACATTCATTGAGATAATCAATGAAACTTGGTAGAAGGTTCTTATAAAAAACAAATCTAAAAAACATTTATACATTTTTACATGAATCATATACTCAGAAGTAAACAAAACTGTACTCTCCCAAATGGCCATAATAGCATTAGCATAAAGAGGCCCCAACGGAGACCCCATTGTACCCCTTTCAGTTGTTTAAAATAATGGCCATCATAAAAAATAAAATTATTAAACAAAACTAATTCCAGAAGATGTGACATAACATTATTAAACAAAACTAATTCCAAAAGATGTGACATAACATTATTAAACAAAACTAATTCCAGAAGATGTGACATAACATTATTAAACAAAACTAATTCCAGAAGATGTGACATAACATTACTAAACAAAACTAATTCCAGAAGATGTGACATAACATTATTAAACAAAACTAATTCCAGAAGATGTGACATAACATTATTAAACAAAACTAATTCCAAAAGATGTGACATAACATTATTAAACAAAACTAATTCCAAAAAGATGTGACATAACATTATTAAACAAAACTAATCCCAGACGATGTGACATAACATTATTAAACAAAACAAATTCCAGAAGATGTGACATAACATTATTAAACAAAACTAATTCCAGAAGATGTGACATAACATTATTAAACAAAACTAATTCCAGAAGATGTGAAATAACATTATTAAACAAAACTAATTCCAAAAGATGTGACATAACATTATTAAACAAAACTAATTCCAGAAGATGTGACATAACATTATTAAACAAAACGAATTCCAAAAGATGTGACATAACATTATTAAACAAAACTAATTCCAGAAGATGTGACATAACATTATTAAACAAAACGAATTCCAGAAGATGTGACATAACATTTATCTTATCTTGACCAATAGGCACAATATCAGCAAAAAATTCAGTAAACCATTCAACACCAACATCATGTGGAATACACATATACAGGTCTTTGACATCCACAGTTATGAATAACAAATCATTCATATTGTTAATCTCATTCCCCACCCTATTACATTTGGAGAGAAAATCTCATGAATCATGGCACAAATATTCAACGGTATGCAATTTACTTTTTAACTGCCAATCCACAAATTTCACAATAAAGTAAGTCTTAGACTGACCAGCATCCACTATAGGGCGTAAAGGTGGGTCATTTAAGTCTTTGTGGATTTTAGGTATTCCAAATATTGTTGTTACCCTTGGATGCTCTACATACATAAATGAATACGCTTTAGTAGTAATTTAACCTTGGGTAAGCATATCTTGCAAAAAATAATCAATTCTGGCATATGAGATGTTAAGCTCATTTACAGATGCTTCCTCATAAGTATTGTCATGCAATAGCTGTAACATACACTGGTTATAATCAAATAAATGCATTACCACTAAGCCTCCACCCTTGTCCGGTTGCATAAAACGCATGCCACCCCTGTTTTTTAATACATCTAATAAAAACTTTTGTTCTAACTTCTTTTTCTTTCAGCTGTTCCCATTAGGGGTCATAATAGTGGATCATCTGTTTCCATTTCTTCCTGTCCTCTGCATCTTGCTCTGTCACACCAACCACCTGCATGTCCTCTCTCACCACATCCATAAACCTTCTCTTAGGCCTTCCTCATTTCCTCTTACCTGGCAGCTTCATCCTTAGCATCCTTTTCCCAATATACCCAGCATCCCTCCTCATCACATGTCCAAACCAATGCAATCTCGCCTCTCTGACTTTGTCTCCAAACTGTCCAACCTTGGTTGACCCTCTACTATGCTTATTTGTAATCCTATCTACCCTCGTCATACCCAGGCCAAATCTTAACATCTTTAACTCTGCCACATCCAGCTCTGACTCCTGCCTTTTTGTCAGTGCCACTGTCTCTAACCCATATAGCATAGCTGGTCTCACTACCCTCTTGTAGACCTTCCCTTTCACTCTTACTGGTACTAGTCTATCACAAATCACTCCTGACACTGTTCTCCACCCACTCCACCCTGCCTGTACTCTCTTCTTCACCTCTCTTCCACACTCGCCATTACTCTGAATTGTTGATCCCAAGTATTTAAACTAATCCACCTTCACCAACTCCACTCTCTGCATGTTAAATTACATATTTCTTGGGTACAAGGACTTTTCAACAAATGTCTAAAGTCCAATTCACAAATTTCTTCAAATAATTTCAATGACGGATATAAACTGGGGTTAAAAGTACTTGGCAGTCTAAGTTGGTTATTGACCATAAGAACAGAGCCTTGAAAATACACAGACAAATTTAACTTTCTTGTAAACAATTTTAAATCAGTTAACAAGTCAGTAATTTTCACTCTCCTGGTGGGTACGAATGTCAGACCTTTACTAAACACATTAGCATGACTAGGGTTAAATTGGTAAGAACTATAATTAAAAATGATAAAGTCACCAGTATTATTACTAATAAGTTGGTATGGTTTGTTTTCTGTTAAACAACCTATCAGTTCTGGTTAAAGTTCCCCCGAGAATAAGACACTGTCCTCTGTTTCCTCCCTAGATAAGTTCCATAATTCATATTTTCGCGACTGGAAAAGTTCCCCTTCTTGTTGCGAATCCTCTCTGAACTGCGTACACTCCCCTCCTCTAAAGGGGCCTCCTGTTGGTTCCTAGTAGGAAGGACATGTAGACTCCACAGAGAAGGCAACCCAGCTGAGAACTGAACCGGAGAGCCTCTTGCTGTGAGGTGACAACACAACCGTTGCACCACTGTGCCGTCCACATTTAATTCATGACTGGGGAATGGAAATCTTGAATCATTGAACACAGGCAAACGTCTGAAAAAAAAACAAGTGAAAGCATCTTATGATTATTTAAAATGGTGCCTTTCTCTTTATACTACAGTTTTTATCGTATTAATTTTGTTTGATTCTTCTTTCTTTTTTACTGTTTTTTTTTTTTTTGTAAGTGTTTTGAATATTAAGTTGCCTAAATATTTATAAAATATAGACTTGGTCAACAATGCAATAGTAATTTTTGAGCTGATTAATGTAATGTGGGAGTGGAATTAAAATACATAAAATTGCACTGAAATTGTAAACCATCAGTTTTGTGCTGCTTTGCCTTACAGATGTGTGGATCGTATAAGGAAATTTCAGCTTCTGGTGATTATGTGTATAAAATGCACAAGTAACTGCTGCTAAGCAAAGAGTAGATTCATGCATATGCAAGGCTTGTATACGATCAGAAAGAAGCAAATTTTACACTAACTATGCTCTAAGGCCAATCAGGTAAGTACACCATGAACTTTCCACTATCAATGTCCAGCTCAAATTGGTGAAATCAGCCCTCTCCTGCCGCAACAGTACATGCGTTGCCCCTCTTAATTGTAAAATAACTGGTTTGGAGCCCAAATGTTAAGCAACCACAAAGAGATGCCTACTACCAACTAAGAAACACTAGATACAGTGCATTTCAGTGCAGAATAGCAGCCCTTACAGCAGTTTAAAATGCAATTTTAAACTTTAAAGAAGTGCAATAAAACCATAAATAGCACAGTAAACTTTCACAGTATAATGAAAATAAGTGATGTATCTAGATGTTTGCATCTGTACAGGGCACTGGCATGGTGAGCAGCTACATGCAAATGTGCCAAATTTATTCCAGCACTAGAAATACAGAAAACTGAATACTGTGCCCTCTGGCCAATAAAATTACTACACTTATAACCCTTTTGTGTGCTTCCCAACTCAGATAACACCTACTGCCACTAGATGAATAATCCTGGTCCTCCTAATGTAAAAGCAGAGTGCTTGGAATAAAATGTTACCACAAACAAACTTAAACTTAATGAAAGGCAATGAGTAATTCAAGATAATAGCTTATAAAAGTGTGATTATTCAATAAAAATACTTTCATTTGTATAAATGAGCCAAATGCCACTCAATTGTTTAGAATTTATAAAGGCACTAAAAACAAGGTAAGCTGATTAATAAGCCCTCTAGCCAATAAAACAAATACATGCAGGAATCTTTAGGGTGTTTTCCCAACCCATACAGACCAGGCTACCACCCATGGCCACTAAATGTAAAATCCACTGTCTTCTTGAAGTAAAACAGAGAAAAGAGCTTGCTAAAAAATTACACTCCTTTATCCAACCGCTATCTGTTCAGCTTGCTAGAATTCAGAGCAAGTAAATCATAGAATAGACTAAGAGGCAAAATGCACTTTTTTTTTTCAAAATAAGCAAAAGGAAAGGGAAACAAATAATTGAAAATATCAACAATTGTGTAGAAAGGGAGGGTCTTATAAAGTTCAATTTACAGTAAGGGTGGACAGCTTAAAATTGCCATGTTCAAAAAGCAGATCAAGGAATGGAAGGGTGGATGGGAAAAATAACCAGCAGGGAGTCACCATCAATGCTTGTAGTTTCTGCACACCTTGATTCTTAATCAGAAAAGACAAGGTTACAGATATACACAGTGTATTTAAGTATCACTCAAGAAAAAAGATTAACCAATGAAAAAAATCATGTGAAATGTGAAGAATGGGTAATATAATTGTCTATCTGCCACATAGAACAAAAACATCAGGCCTAGCATATTTTTCAAATCAGAAAACAAAATGGAACAGGTAAAACAGAAAGCAGTTACATCAGTTTAAGCAATTCACAGACAAAAAAAGATTGCTTTTCTCACCAACAGGGATTCACCAAGAGTACTTGTTAATAAAGCCCAGGAGACATTGTACCTGTGAGTTTCCCAGCCTACAGGGGGTAGCTAAAGTCACCCAAAAACAGGGTATTTTGAAGGATGGTGAGGGCATCTATTAGGTTTAGGTAAGAGTTATGAGACCCTAGAGGCATAGATGTTGACCTATAGCTGGCCGTCATATAGTGAGGGACCTTATCTATGGTGACTTGGATGTGGATGAACTCCATGGTATCATCCTGTTTAACCAACCTGGATGCATGCTTGTTGCTAATGTAGATCGAGACATCTCCACCTTTGGCCCTGGACTGTGCTGCCGTTGGTGTAGATGTGTGAAAGGCTATGTAACCTTAAACTGCTGGAGTACTTTCTACCACTTTAAACCATGTTGTGGTCTTGGCATAGATGTCTACATTTTCAAAGTGATGAGGGCTTTAAGGGTATGAAGTTTTTTTTGTCCAGGCTCTTAGCATTGAGCAGTAACACCTTAAAGTTACTTGGAGACTTCTTCACTATGTTGGCAGTTTTATCTTTTTGGGATTGCCTAAAAAAAGGTTCTAAGGGGTCGATAAAGTTTCAGCCAATATCCAAAACCTTGGGGAGTGGGGGACAGATGCAGCCCATCCTTGGCAAAGGAACATGTTTTCCCATGCTGATAGATATTAGAGCTCTCTGGAGTGACACCAGGAACTAAGTCAATTATTAAAATTAATCATTTTATGTTAATACTGTGGCATGATCACTGGTGAAGGTAAAATGCTGCTCAATACAAAGCTTGTACTTATCAGCGACACTTATTTTGAGAGATCCATTGCGTCTCTTTTCATACAGTCCAGTGAGGTATGCCTCAGGTCATTTATACCCTCATGGACTGTGACAGAATCATATTGGTTCTTGGGGTGCAGTGACTTGAACCATTATTTTCTCTTTGTCTGACCTGGTAAATGGTGACTGGGGCATCTGTGTGTCACACTATGGAGTGCCAAATGACAGAGTGTTAGGTAAGGTGTATGCTTACCTTATGGGCTTTACTTTTGGAGGACCACTGGGTATAGGCTTATGTGAGATGTTTGGTGCTGATTTTGGTGTGTGTTTTAGGGACTGCTGAGAAGCAGTGCTGACATTAGGTGGCTTTGGAGGACTTTAAGATTTGGGAAGGGTTCTTCTAGGTAATTCAGCATAACACAAAGTCATTTATAGGTGGGATTTTTTTCCTCCAAGAAAGTTGTATATGTACATCTCTCACATACTGTGTTATGTTCTTTAATTATTAACTGATTGTCATAGAACATGAGACAATTGCTACATTGTCTTAGGATGCTCAAATCTACCAGGCTGGCCACAGAGACATTAGGAAATTGCATGTCCTTGTTGTCCGGTCCTGTAGTAGGATGGGTGGTTTAGGAATAAGGAATGAGTTTTAAGAGTGGTCTCCCAGGGTAGTTTCTGATGTTAAGAGCAAGATGGTATATACTGCTAGGTTGTGGTAGTTCTATTGCATGTGCAAGCTAGCTGCTCTACGTTTAATTCCACACAATACCACATTGTTTAACAGGTTTTGACCTAATCCTAACTTTATAAGAAAATTTTACTCTCTGCATATTTGAACTGTACAGGGCACTGCTAACTGCTGCTGTTCAATGGGCAGGTCTGGGCAAACTTGCCTGATTTATAGTAAAGAAAAAAAGCTTGAAAGCTGACTTCTGTGCCATCTAGCCAAGAAGTTAAACTTTTCAGTAGAGCTATCCATCCTCTTGGCATTTATCTTTGTCATCCCTGTAGTCTTACTGCTGAACACTGTAAGCAGCAGAGCGTTAGCAAAAAATACACAGCGGTGCTCATTTAACAAAGTGCATTACCCAGCAAAAACACACCGCGGTGTTCATTTAACAAAGTGCATTACCCAGCAAAAACACACCGCAGTGTTCATTTAACAAAGTGCATTACTCAGCAAAAACACACCGCATGGTGTTCATTTAACAAAGTGCATTACCCAGCAAAAACACACCGCGGTGTTCATTTAACAAAGTGCATTACTCAGCAAAAACACACTGCGTGGTGTTCATTTAACAAAGTGCATTACCCAGCAAAAACACACAGCGGTGTTCATTTAACACACTGCATTACTCAGCAAAAACACACCGCGGTGTTCATTTAACAAACTGCATTACTCAGCAAAAACACACAGTGGTGTTCATTTAACACACTGCATTACTCAGCAAAAACACACAGCAGTGTTCATTTAATAAGCTTCACCACAAAACGAAACAACAGGAATCAAGCAGTAAAAGGAATTAATAATACTTCTTTTTCACCTAATGGTGTTTATAATTGCAGAACAAATGGGGTGATTTATACAATTAAGTGTAGCTGTGAAAAATTTGACATCGGACAAACAAAAAGAATGTTTAAAGTGAGGTTACTAGAACATCTAAGGGACATTCAGAATAACAGGGTGGATAGCCCTGTAGCCCAACACTTCAAAGAATATCATAGTAGTAACCCTGTGGGTTTAAAAGCGACTGTTTTACAACATATTATGGTATCTGATTTCGATAGAGACAAAGCTAGATGCATACTTTTAAAAAAAGAAGCTATTTTTATATTAAAGTATAATACTTTGGTACCCAAGGGGTTGAATGTAGAATTCTGTTGGAAAAGTATTCTTTAATAGTGATGCTGTGTTTTTAAGTTTTAATTATATTAATTGTTTAATTGTTTAACTGTTACTTTATGATGTGTATATATATTGTGTGGAGTGTATTGTTTTTTACTCCTTGAAGGCTGTTGGTGGCCGAGGCGCTAGAGAGAATAAATCCTTTTACTGCTTGATTCCTGTTGTTTCGTTTTGTGGTGAAGCATTTCATTTTGGTGCCTTATATTTGGTGCCTCATCTGTGTTGCATTTTCATTTAACAAGCTGTATTAGTCAGCAAAAACAAATAGCAGTGTTCATTTAACAAACTGCATTACTCAGAAAAACACACAGCAGTTTTCATTTAACAAGCTGCATTACTCAGCAAAAACACACAGCAGTGTTCATTTAACAAACTGCATTACTCGGTAAAAATACACACCAGTGTACATTTAACAAACTGGATTACTCAGCAAAAACACACACCGATGTTCATTGAACAAGCTGTATTACTCAGAAAAACACACAGCAGTTTTCATTTAAAAAACTGCATTACTCAGCAAAAACACACCGCGGTATTTATTTAACACACTGCATTACTCAGCAAAAACACACGGCAGTGTTCATTTAACAAGCTGCATTACTTGGCAAAAATACACACCAGTGTACATTTAACAAACTGCATTACTCAGCAAAAACACACAGCAGTGTTCATTTAAGAAACTGCATTACTCTGCAAAAATACACAGCAGTGTTCATTTAATAAACTGCATTACTCAGCAAAAACACGTGGCAGTGTTCATTTAACAAACTGCATTACTCAGTAAAAACACACAATGGTATTCATTTAAGAGACTGCATTACTCAGCAAAAACACACGGCCATATTCATTTAATAAACTGCAATACTCAGCAAAAACACATGGCAGTGTTCATTTAACAAACTACATTACTCAGCAAAAACAGATGTCAGTCTTCATTTAACAAACTGTATTACTTAGCAAAAACACATGGCAGTGTTAATTTAATAAACTGCATTACACAGCGAAAATACACGGCAGTGTTCATTTAACAAACTGTATTACTTAGCAAAAATAAATGGCAGTATTCATTTAGCAAACTGAATTATTTAACAAGCTACAGAATACATAAAGACCAGCCAAGAACACTGGTCAGCCCAAAACACTTGCATCCACCACAATAGGATGCTTAATCAATTAGTAGAACAAATGTTGATACACTAACGTTAACAGTGGAATGCAGGGTCAAAGACATTTATAAAATAAAGGCTAATATTCCTATAGCTGTACTTTATAGGTTCATAGATTAGTACTAGGCTAACTGCCCTTGCAAGCTATTTTAAGCCTAGCCAATTATCCCCTGTGAGATTCAAACCCTGTACCTTGTGTTTGCAAGGCAAACACCTTAACCATTAGGCCACCCTCCTAACCCTGGTCTAAATTATGGTCTAATTAAGGCCACCCTCCCAACCCTGGTCTAAATTATGGTCTAATTAAGGGTTAGTGGAGATCTACGACATGATTATAAAACAAAGGAATACGATCACATAATAGCTTGGATAGTTTGAATAGATGAACAGTGCAGTTAACATAACAGATGCCTACCAGTTGTTGGCAAGACAAATGTTAGAGGAACTACAAGACAGTCCTAGTTCACTGAAAGGGTTGTAGGGATCTACAACAGACTCCAGAAGAGAACAGGAAAGAAGGCAATACAGACGCCTTACAAAATGAACAGGTATGTCAGAGAATGGGGAGTGTGAAATTATGGCAGCAATTCACGTGTTATTGGGTACCCAATCCTATGCATGTGGTCACCGACTGTATTGTGTTGTATTGTATCACATATTACAGTGTACTGTATCATGTCATAAGAAGGTGTTATTTTGTTCTCTGAAATTATTTCAGGTTTCAAGGGCTCAGCAGGAAATCTTGCAGAATGAAGCAGGCGCTCAGTCATCCGCCCTCGATAGTTACAGCCAGCTCAACAGCTCCCTGACTTCAGTAACTATTGGTCTGCAGGTACGATGCAAGATTTTTTACTTTGTTTTTCTGCTTTGCTAACCAAGTGGTATGCTGATCACAAGTGAGCAGTTTTAGACATATCCCAGGATAGCTGAGCAAACCCAGTTCCATAACACTGCCACATTTCAGACAAATTAGTCACACCAGATTGATGAATCTCTTCTTCATATTAAAGGACTTACTGATGTGATCTCTGAATTCTGAATTATTTCACTAGTGCTTTATGATTGTAGAGCTCTGCTGTGAATAGAGGGCTGGTCTGGACTGCTGTCTTATGTGTTCTTTTTATTTTGTTGGTTTTGATGTAAGTTGTAACTGCTTGTATATATAAATATTAACACAAACTATGAAAGTTTGTATGTTTTTCATAAATGTTTACAAAATCTAGTGTATTCACCTAAATGTGCTACACTTAATACCATTGGCATTCTTTTTTTTCAAATATCTTTTTTATTTGATAATATTGTAAACAACAGTGATAGTAGACTAAACGACACTCATAAAATACTCCAAAACTATATATAAATTAACAGCTGGTGTATAAATGACCTGTAAATGCAGCTGGTGTATAAATGACCTGTAAATGGTACTGTCATTCTTCTTTGTGACTTGAGCTTACATTATGCACTTAAATGGCTTGTATTTGCAATGTTGGTTTAGTTAACATGCTGTGAAAATGAGGATGTCAAGTGCCTTCTCATGCATGACGTTTCTACTATACTACTACTATTATTATTATTATTATTATTATTATTATTATTATTATAAATTATTTTGTACAGTTGTCCTACACACAGTCATACTTCACTGAATTTGCTCCAGACATTCTTGCTGTTTGCCTAATCTAGAAACATTGTGAAGAGAAGTACTTTTTCAAACGATTTCTTTCCTACCAGTTTTTACATTGTGTTGCGCTGCTGCAACTTTTCCTCCAAGAGATGTTACCTCTTGCACCTGTTCTCTGCCTTTTAAGTCTACATTTCCCATGCTATTCCTCCCTTTGTTGTTGACAGTGCAGTGTCGTAGGATACAACAGTGTCTTCTTGAGTCTTACACTCTTTCATGCTTTTTATGGAACTGCGGATGTCACCTTGCATTTCAGGTTTCACTATTAATTTGCATAGTGATTTCACTTCCTGTTCTTTTTTCTAGTGTGTGTGTGTGTGTGTGTGTGTGTGTGTGTGTGTGTGTGTGTGTGTGTGTGTGTGTGTGTTTGTGACTGTGTCTGTGTTTCTGTGTGTGTCTGTAAAAGAGTGAAAGAGAAAGCAACCAGCCAAAATACAATAAGAGTATCTGCTTTTATTTATTAATTCATTTGATCACATTTGGACATCAGGATATGTAGACGGCTGTAATGTGCCTTTGTTTGTGTGTGCTTGTATGTTTGTTTCTGCATATATGTGTGCATGTCCTTGTCTCTGTATGCGTGAACAAGCATGTGAACATGTGTGACTTTCTGTAAATGTGTGTGAGCCTATGTGTCTATGCCTACATATGTGTATGTATGTATGTGTGTGTATGTTTTTGAATATATTTCTATGTGTGAGTCTCTGTTTCTGCATCAGTGCATTTGTGTGTGTGTGTATTCATGTGTGTGTGTGTGTGTGTGTGTGTGTGTGTGTGTGTGTGTGTGTGTGTGTGTGTGTGTGTGTGTGTGTGTGTCTGCATGCATGTAAATGAGTGTGCTTTTTCCTGAAGCTGTGCATGTGTGTGTCTGTGTTTGTCTGCATGCATGTAAATGAGTGTGCATTTTCCTGAAGCTGTGCGTGTGTGTGTGTGTGTGTGTGTGTGTGTGTGTGTGTGTGTGTGTGTGTGTGTGTGTGTCTTAGTCTGTATACATGTATATATAGAGAGAGTGTATATGTCTACCTCTGTATTTGATTTTGTGTACATGGATATGTATGAATGTTTGTCTTTGGTACTTTTGCTGGTAGGAACTGTCTAGGTAGGAGTGCAGTTTGTCACTAACACTGTGAGCACTGTATAACTTATAGGGACTCATTTACAAGAACTACGATAATAAATTATAATAAGTATAAACCAAGAATTATATTTTTTTCTAAAATTTTACAAAAAAATAAACTTTTCATTTTTTAGCAACTCTATAACCTGGGCATGCCACTTTTGTTCAGTCAGGCTCCAGCTTTCATGTGATGGTTGGAAATTCAATTTAGTGTTAGCAGATTGGGAATCAAAATAGATTCTTGAAGGAATTTATTTCCAGTATATTAAATTATATGTGACATTTTTGGATGATGTTTTTATTTTATGGAATGGTTCTGAGGGCATGATGACAGGTTTTATAAATTATATAAGTCAAGTTTTTTTTAATTTCACACACAGTTTTAATAAGAAAGGGATTAATTATCTTGACACTTTTATTGAACATGACATTAAACATTTTCAGAAAGCCAACCTTTAGCACTTGTTATTTAGATCTCTCTAGTTGTCACCCCTATAGTCAAAAGAAGACTTAGATGTTTCTAGTTGTCACTCCTATAGTCAAAAGCAGAGTATATTAAAGGGTCAGTGTATAAGGGCAGCTAGGATGACTTCTCATTTTGAAGAGTTTGTACAGAAATATCTTTTATCAGGGATATGTTTTTAAATCGGCGTTATCTCCCATCCCTGGTTCATGACATTTGTAGTTATGTTAAGTCACAATGGGGGTTGAAATATAAACCCTTGTTGGGTGAAAATAATTGTGACTCTAGGAAGGAAGAGAATTGTGATACACTTGAGAGAGCACTAGTCCAGTATGGTCCATGTTCAAGGACAATCAACGACATGGTTGGTAAGAACTGGAATATTATTAGGGGTAACCCATAGTTTCAGGAGATAGATGGCAATGAGCCGACATTTGTGTTTAAGACAGGTCCTAATCTTGAAGCAGAATTTGAAAGCATTAGAAATCATAAGACATTCAATTTAAACAACAAGGGAACTTCTAAATGTGGAGCATGCTCCCAATGCTCTTTTATTGTAGAGACAAATAAACTAAAACTGCAAAACCAATCTAAATCCATAGTCTGGTTTGCTAGGGGGAATTGTCATACAAAGAATGTGGTTTATCTTGCAGTTTGTGGCAGTTGTCTTAGGTTTTATGTACACATAACTGAAAGGTGCCTTAGGAAAAGGATTTATGAGCACCTGTACCATATTAATAGGCACAATGATAAAAATGCTTTATATAGGCATTCTTTAAACTGCCCAAGCTTTAGTAATTCTTATTTTGCTATTTTAGAACAGATTTTAGGAGATCCAAGAGCAGATGACCTAAAAAATAAGTTAGAAGAAAAGGAAGCCATTTGGCAAGTTAAATTGAACACACAGACTTTCCCAGGAATTAATGATAATATCTCCTTTCAACCATTTTTAAACAAGAGATCTATGCAGCTTTTATAGTTAGATTTTTTAAGTGGTTTGTGTGGTGTTTCTTTAATTTATACTGTGACCACAATCAATTAAGGATAGGTCATTATTATATAAGGTATTCCCTTCCTATCATCACAAAATTAATACTGATGAAGTCCTGGTTATGATAGGATGAAAGTGCTTAATTCTTGTTTCTTGAATTTGTGTGTTATATAATAAACTCATTTGTTTGGTCACAGTGTGTCCATGAAGTCAGTGACCACAAGCACGATATATATTTTTTTGGTTGCAGTTTAGTTTTATATCATATACCACTTTTAGTTTGTTACGTAGCATTGACATTGAAACTAATATTGGATATAAAAACAGGTTACAAAAAGCTGTAAACATTATTACATAGTACTGACCATAAATCGTCATTAGACACAGAGAATACATCCAGGCATACTACATAATTCATCTACAGATTAGTACAAAAGAAGGTTAGCAAACATCAGATGTAAAGCAAAAAAACTGAATAGGAGAAGTTATTGACAAAGTATAATTCAATATGTATAAAGTCTTCCACGGTACAAGATTTGAGTACATATTTATAGCAACAAGTTCTGAGGATATCGGTAAGTGTCTAAAATTGATAATGAATTGCTTGTGAGAAGGCTGCTTAATAGAAAAAGTACTACATATTAAAAAAATTAAGGTTGTTAAATACATATTATCAGCTATGTAGTTGAATTAATTCACTAAAAGTTATTTTATATGATTGCTGCTTTATAGATTGAACAAGACATCCAGACCTTACCACTCGAGACGGTATTACTGTTAAATTTTAGAGCATGTGCCTTTCAATCTGCATGTTACTTCTAAAAGTTTATGGTTTATCATGATAATAAATTTGCATGAGTTTCTATTAGCATTATGCTTGTTAGCCTGGAAACCTGGCATTTGTAATCGCTGTATACATATATATATATATATATATATATATATATATATATATATATATATATATATATACACATATATATTTATTTATATATACATATGCACACATACATACATTTTTATATATACAGGTACATTTCTCATTTGTTGCTGGTTTTGTAAATCTTAAGATCAAAAGGTGGGCTTAATTCTGCTATCATGACACAAAGTTGGGTACCTAATTTGGTGCTTGGTGCAGTGCCTTGTATCTATTCAGCAAGGGGCATAGGTGCATTTCTCAGTGCCATACTGATGTTAAAAGGGTATTACAGTGTAAGTTGCAGCCTATGAAATTGGGAATGATCTCAAAAAATCATTAAAACTGTGCAGTTTTGTTTGTAAATTTGGTTTGCTTTTGTCTGGAGAATGGTGGAGTATGGGACAATGTTTTTATTAAACTGAGCTAGCAGAGCGGGTGGCACTGCTTCTCATACTTCAAAATACTAAATCAAAAGCATAAGAGACACTTTTCTGAATGCAAGTTATGTCTCTCTCATACACACACACACACACACACACACACACACACACACACACATACACACATGCGCGCAAATCATGTGCTGCTCCCATAAATGGAGTTTTTGCAACTATGTTTAGGAAGTGTCCCGAACATTACCACCCTAATGTGAATTGTGCACACTCAGACCTTACTGATTTCTACAGTGGATCTGGATCATATACAAAGAGTACTCATTACTCTTAAATATATGGCAGAACCATGTGGAGACTTTGTGTGTGGAAAGGACACCAAATCCCCTGAAGGTAAATCTGAAACTAGCACTTTTTCCCAAAGTGATAGCTCATACAATGTTGCGTGCAACACACATATATGACTGCTTCCTGGTAAGAGTTGCCTAGCAAATGTGCAGCAAAAGCCTGTTGATGGAGTCCACTGCATGGTATGTAACTGTCCACACAGTTACAAGCATGTTATAGGCCTATGTGTTTGGCAGATGTACTGCAATACTCCACTTATGAAGTAAAAAACTTTGTGAAATGGCTATAGGCTACAGGCTCATGTCTGCACACCACCGTAATGGTGACTTATCAGTAGTTCTTTAAGTTGAATGTTAAAATCACCATGCTGGTCCTGTCTGGACTGTAATGTTCATCAGAAACTGTTCCAGTTTTATTTCAGCTTCTTCCTTGCATCTTATAGTAAAGTAAATCATACCATGCTATACAAACGTCATGGATATCTTATTGAAATGCCACAATATAGTTTGCTAGAGGCATTGCTTGTCCTGTCCACTGCCATGGACAAGTCATTATACCTCCACTGACAGTCTGCCATCTGTTTGTGTTATCTGACTTTTCCTGTGCTACATGCATGCGTACATACAAATATTTCACGCACAATCAATAATGGCTTTCATTCTTCACAATATACCAAAACAGTCACCCCCTTAAAGGTGTCAGGGACACACTGTACATTCCTGTTGTAGCACTCATTGTTCTTTGTATGCTTATAGTACTTCAGATCCATTGCTGGAGACAGGTGTGATAATATGACACAATTAAATGGCGGCACTCAGTTTTTAGATAAAACCACAGTTATGACAGTGAGCAATTCTTTCACCCTTTGTTCCCATGACTGCTAATTGGGTGTCATTTGCATATCATTGTAATAAAAGCATTCAGTGCTATAACTTCCATTGGTAGAAGCTCGGTTGGATCAGAGTTTGTTGGTGTGTTTGTGTGCGTGTGGTGTGGTGCATGATAGTGTGTCTGGTACACTGTGATTTGTAATTCATCCAATAGATGCTCATCTGTAGTACTACAGGATGCATAGAAGTTTATCTAATGCACATTAAATGACTCGTACATGTACAACAAAGGGTCATTGATCTGAAAAGATCTAAAGCAAACTCTGCATGCTTAACCGCATGTGTATGTCTATATATGTATGTATGTGTTTTATCTATACATATACATATACATATAGATATACATATAATATATATGTATATATAAATATATAGATAGATATATACGTATATCTGTTTGGTCGATGAGTGATCTAGGTGGTGCTTAATATTGATTTTATGGATAGTCAAATGTTAAAAATGTGAGTGAGGTCGGAGGGGGTGAGGGCAAATACTATGCACCCATTCATTCCTCCACATGCACTACTATATATATATATATATATATATATATATATATATATATATGTGTGTGTATATATATATATATATATATATATATATATATTTATATGTTCTGATTCAGCTTGCTTAGCAGTGGTGAAGGAATGAAACTTTCAAACTCGTATTTGTTGTGTTCTCCCTAAGACAGCCTGATAGATATTTGATGCACCTGTTTATTGATTTTGTTTATTACTTTCTTGACAAACAGTTATATTAATCAGAAAGAGGGGATCCATATATAAATGTTCACTAATTATTGCCATGTTCTGCTGAACACAACATCACATCATCATGTTTGTAGGGGCCAACGGGGATACTGATCTTTATAGGTTCATAGGTTATTACTGGGTAATAGACCACTTAAAGGAAAACTCCATCCTAGAACTAAAACGAAAACACTGAACAAAGGCCTGCAATTTAGTTACTATTCTGGCTGTAGCTGGATAACTTCTAAATATACTGTAAAACAAGGTCTGAGCCAAACATAAATGAGGGTGATTAGAGACAGAAAAGCAGCAGTCCTTTTACAGAAGGTAAAGAAAATAACAGTGACCCTCCCAAACCCCATTATATGTCAATGGCATGGGAATTCAAAGCTACTTCCTTATGTCTGGCATGAGTCATGCAAAGCATTATGGGAAAGAGAAAGGGCTGATGGAAAACAAGATCACATTGATACATCAAGCCCCATTGGTAGCCATGTTGTGGAAAACAGGCTAAAATTACAAATAAAGCACTCAAAGTGATTCTGAGGTGTTAAAATAGGCCAGGAAACAAAGATAGAGTGAAAAAAAACAAGTTTTTTTTAGTTCTAGAGTGGAGTTTCCCTTTAAGCTGTTTTAACTCTTGTCACTTCAGTCCCTGTATTGCACCCAAATAGTTAGTTGTTTCTATCCCTATAAGAGAGTATTAAGCTTAATGAAATTCACAGATGACTGCAGTTTATTGCTGAACTGGGATTGGTTGAGATTCTGACATAGAACTAGATGTTTTTAACATACATTAAATGAGAAGTTTTCTTTTCAAGGAAAAGGAGGTCATACAGATCAGATTTTGACAAATGTTGGAAAGCAAGGTGCAGAAAAATTAGTAAACAGCAATAGATCACAGAAAGTAAGGACAGGGTTTTTAGTCTATGTAAATAAGGTTGATTCTTTAATCCTGAGATTCTTCTGGTTGTAAAACACTGTAATGTTTGTATATGGGAGAGTTGTTTCACTGTATACATGCAAAAGAGAACACCGTATTCTATAATTGGGTGAGTAAGGGCTGAATAATGGAAGATAGATTGGGATCTGGATGAGAACCCACAACAAATGAGATAAGAGATGCAGAAGAACTTTCTCAGAATATTTTTGTGATACCAAAGGTAACTATACTACATTTATTTTCATTTATGATGAAACCATAATAAAAGCACCTATTTTCAGTATGAGCAAGACCTTGTTTGAATATTAGCAATCTGAGGGTGGGTTAGGCTGATTCTTAGCTTGGACTCACCTGTTAATTTCATTGGCCAGTGGCTATTAGCAGTTGCCATACAAAAAGATTTAAAAGAAGGCAGGGCCTAGAACTGAACTTTGAGAGATGCTGCTAATTACATTTTTCTTTCTGGACAGGATACCATGTATTCTAATTGAGTGCATCCTGTTTCATAACTATTCAACAATCCAGCATATTACTAAGGGGTTCCTGATTAGCTGGATTAGCATATTTATGATGCCAGACTGTGCAGGTGGATAGATCTCTTTGACTAAGTTCAGACAAATAATGCGGATGGGGAGTCTTTTATCTCTGGCACTGGAGACTTTTCAAAGAAAATAACAAGGGAAAGACATGATTGATTTTTGACAAAGCTAAACTGTGAAATGTCAAGAGTCTGAAGATCTTGTATCACTTTATTGATTACTTATAAAATAATTCATTCCATGGAGTGGGAATGACTATGGCAAGTCTTCAGGTACTTACCCTGCAGGGAGATATTGATTGAAAATGTTTAGGAGATATTTGGCTAGATAATGCTTTACCCTTACCATTGGAGACATATGGTTAGATAATACTTTACCCTTATCACCAGAGACATTTGGCCAGGTGATGCATTACCCTTTTCATTGGAGACATTTGGTTAGCTAATGCTTCACCCTTATCATTGCAGCTAGGTGATGCTTTACCCTTATCACTGGAGACGAGATGTATGGCTAAATGTTGCTTTGCCTTATTAATAAGCAGCCAGATATGTTGTCTCACTTCACAGAGGTGCTTTTTTTGTTTTGTTAAGAGCAGTTGAAACTTGGTTAATATTGATGATGAGAGTTTTGGTCAGAGCTGATATGGGGAGGGGCAAGGCAATAGTAGGTGATGTGAAATTAGAGCCAGATTTAATAGCAAAGCTGTAAACCATGCATTGTGTGTCAATATTGGTAATACCATTTACAATGAGTTCAGAGCATACCTCTTGACCTCTTAGTGCAGGAAATCTGGACCAAGCCTAAAATAATAGGGAGACAAAGATACAGAAACAGATACATATTTTAAGTATTGCTCTTATATACTTAGAAAGTTGCTAGAATAACAGGCTTTGTGTTAGCATGTATTTTCAGAAGGATATGAAGTCTGAAACTCAAATGCATGTCATCATTGAGTGACATCAGTTCTCAGTCATTTGCTAGAAAACCATAAATTATATAAAGAACAGACTAAAAATATGAGGCAAACGTCTGGGCATTCTGTGAAAATCTGGACAGTTGACAGCTATGATTCAGAATTTGGTAGGGCATTATTGCAGAAATTTTACATATATAGTTAAAAAGGCCTTATGTTTTCCCTTAGCGAGAGTGTCTATCTTGGATTGTGGGCAGCCTTGGTGATCCTCATAGTTTTCTTGACTTTCTTACTAATTTAGTTGTTTTGTTTTATGAGCTAGGAAGGGTCAATATTTATGTAAGGCTAAGAGTTTACATTTTTATTATATAGTTTGTTGACTCTCAAAAGACTTGGGTGTTTGTTGTGTTTATAGTTTTGTTCATAACAGAAGGGGACAGCTTCCTGTATACAATATTTTAATAAGCCATAAAGTTCATTGGTTAGAGATGGGATATCACTGTCCCAGAATTCATGTGATTGGACAACTTTCACTTTTGAAAAAGTTGTTAAAATCTAGGTGGTTAAAATGTTGCTAAAGTGCCTGAATCTAGATGGATTGCTAGGAATGGTGGGGGCCTGTCTTGTGGAAGAAGCTACCGGTTAAATGGTTTGCTAACTACATAGACTAATACATACTGGGCTGAGCAGAGAGCAGGGAATTAGTTAAGGGTTTAGCAGCTGTTGGCTTCTACGAGGGGGGTAAAACTACTTGATCCAGAGAAATGAGCTGATGATATTGATAATGGCCTGAGTGTAATAATCGTTGGTTGTGCATGTGATATTTCAGCATCAGAAGTCTCCTAATAAAAAGGTGTTTTGCTTGACTTCCAGCTGAGGAAATATGTTTAGATACTCAATAATGCCTCCTGGGGATATACGAGCATAGCCAATCTTAGGCATAGGCCACCAGGCAGTCGCCTTGGGACCCACTCTAGCAGGGGTGCATTTCCAGTAATCTGCATGGTGTAGGTAGGCCAGGATGGGGGCATCAGGTGGTGCTGGGGGACACTGCAGAGACCTTTTGCCTAGGGCAACAGTTGATCAAAGCCCATCCATGTATAGGGGAGACTTGTAATTAGCAATAAAAAAAAAACTTTGTTTTATTAAGAGCAATTTTGACTTCTACTAAGCAAAGATTAAGGGTAATTGGAGAGATTTCTGATAAATATAGGTATGCCCTATACGCTATTAGGTGTCCTGAATGAGTAATAGGTGGAGAACCCTAGAGTGTTAAGAACCAGGTATCAGCAGCTGCACAGATGTGTATGTTCCCTAGAGGAACAGATAAAAGACAGGTATCAGCAGCTGCAAAGATGTGTATGTTCCCTAGAGGAACAGATAAAAAACAGGTATCAGCAGCTGCAAAGATGTGTATGTTCCCTAGAGGAACAGATACGAACCAGGTATCAGCAGCTGCACAGATGTGTATGTTCCCTAGAGGAACAGATAAAAAACAGGTATCAGCAGCTGCAAAGATGTGTATGTTCCCTAGAGGAACAGATATGAACCAGGTATCAGCAGCTGCACAGATGTGTATGTTCCCTAGAGGAACAGATAAAAAACAGGTATCAGCAGCTGCAAAGATGTGTATGTTCCCTAGAGGAACAGATACGAACCAGGTATCAGCAGCTGCACAGATGTGTATTTTCCCTAGAGGAACAGATAAGAACCAGGTATCAGCAGCTGCAGAGATGCATATGTTCTCTAGAGGAACAGATAAGAACAGGTATCAGCAGCTGAACAGATGTGCATGTTCCCTACAGGAACAGATAAGAACCAGGTATCAGCAGCTGCACAGATGTATATGTTCCCTAGAGGAACAGACAAGAACCAGATATCAGCAGGTGCAAAGATGCGTAATGTTCCCTAGAAGAACACATAAGAACCAGGTATTCAGGTATCAACAGCTGCACAGATGTGTATGTTCCCTAGAGGAACAGATACGAACCAGGTATCAGCAGCTGCACAGATGTGTATCTTCCCTAGAGGAACAGATAAGAACCAGGTATCAGCAGCTGCACATATGTGTATGTTCCCTAGAGGAACAGATAAGAACCAGGTTTCATTAGCTGCACAAACTTTTCATAAGAGCTGGAGGGGTCAGACTAGGGATGTACTTATGATTGCCCATCCAGTCATCCAGGTGACTCTACACATCTTATTTATTTATTTGTTGGAGTAGATTAGGATGTCTGACTCTAGTGCTTGTAAGATAGTTTGATTTCGGGGGAAGTAAGAGTTCTTGGACTACTGTACTATAAGAGCCTATGAGCAAAACACAGATCACCACTAAGGAGTCTATATGATACTGATTATAAAGATATAGCTTTAAGTCTCTTTCGGTAGCTATTGTATTTTAAATCCTTGATCTTTTTATTTAAAAACCTCTAGAGTCTGTCCAATTGCTTGATATACGTAGTAAGGGGCTGTTGTACTCAATGATGGGTTTAATCAGGGCAGAGTAAAAGGAGATGAGGACTTATTTTGATCAGAAAGAAATACCTTTTGCTATGAGCTGAGCAAGGTAAAAGCATTTCCTAATCGTTGTTGCAAAGTGATGGTCAAAAGTAAGTGACATATCCAACTAAGTACCCATGTGTCTCACTACCTTTTCATTTTGAAGTGGTGTGTTATCCATACTATAAGCTGGAGGTAGGGGTTGCTTGTGGAATGGGACAATGTTACACCTTTTAACACTGAGCCCATTTTTTGTATATCAGCTACTGACAAGTGTAAGTAACTGCTGGAGTGCCTGTACGTCAAAGGGAGACTTGATGGCACCCAGCTTAACCACAGATCCTCATTTGATATACCGAGATCTGAGATCACTAGATTCATCTGGCAAGATCTACCCTTAACAAAACCAAACTGCTTGTGGTCACATCTGATAAGATTTTTGATATCCTTTTAGTTATAGGTTCATAGGTTCATACTAGGCTATCTGCTCTGGGGCAATTATAAGCCTAGCCCGATTCTGTATGGCTTACGCCACCCCTTGATTTGAGTATACTGTGCCCTTTTTAAGGTTTAGTTTACTGTGCCTCTATCTAATAGTGACACGGGAGTAATCCCTGGGACAAACCTACGATCCCCCATCCACTTATCGAGATTCTTCTTGAAGAGATTCAGTGAGGTGCTCTGCCTCACATGAACTGGAATTCTATTCCAGAGCGAAGGGAGCCTCTGGGTTATGAACCTGTCCCTCCAGCAAGTTCTATTTATTTCTGTGCTGAGGTTCAAGTCCCTCGAGCGTGTGGCTCTAAGGGATTTAGATTTACTGAGGTGGAGCATGTCCATTAATTCTGGATTTGACATAGCTTTGTATGTCAGGCATAGATCGCCTCGAAGTAGGCGGTATGCAACTGAGTAGAGCTGGAGTTTTTTTAACCGAGCAGCATATGGCATCTGTTTGAGACCCTTGATCCTCTTGGTGAGATACGTTAGGGGTCTTTCTAATTGCTGCAGGTGTCGGGTAAGGTACATCCCAAAAGGGGCATTGTATTCTATGATGGGCCTGATGAGGGATGAATAAAGGGGCACAATTACCTCTCTTGATCTAGATGTGAAACCCTTCGTGATGAGGTGGGCTATGTAGAAGGTCTTTCTAACCACTTTGGCAATGTGGTTTTCAAAGGAGAGATTGCTATCAACTTGGGTCCCCAGGTCCCTAATAACTTTCTCTGTACTTAATGGGTTTCTGCCTATGTGGTAATTTGTGGGCACATTGTTTTTGCCAAAGGGTATGACTATACATTTTTTGGCATTTAGCTTTAAACCATGGCCCTGGCACCAGTTATCTGTCTCTGTGAGACCTTTTTGAAGGATGTTTGTGTCAGCTGGAGAGTTGATTATGGCCCCCAGTTTGCAGTCGTCTGCGAACTTGGTGAGCCATAGTCCTCCCACGTTTGCCTGTACCTCGGAAAAGTATATACCGAACAAGAGTGGTCCCAGGACAGAACCCTGTGGGACGCCACTTGTGACTGGTTTCAAGTCTGACATGGCTCCAGCAACTCTCACTCTGTGGGTTCTGTCTTTGAGCCAGTTTGTGACCCATCTTGTGACATAGGGGTTTATATTTAAGCTGGATAGCTTATCTATGATGCCCGAGTGGGGTATTGTGTCAAATGCCTTTGCAAGGTCCAGATAGGCTGTGTGGACTACCTTCCCTTCATCTATGGCTTTGGTGACTGTTTCAAAGAAGTCAACCAGGTTCAAAAGGCAGGATCTGCCCTTGACAAAACCGAACTGGGTAGGATCTAGTGTCTGTAGGTCCCCAATGTCTTTGTTTATGAGCTCCATGATGATCCTCTCCATAGCCTTGCAGACTAAGCTAGTCAGGCTTATGGGGCGATAGTTTCCAGGGTCCGTAGAGGCTCCACCTTTGTGGAGTGGGACCACTGTTGCTGTACACCATTCTGTGGGCACATATCCTGTAGTGAGGCTGAGATTGTATAGCTGTTTTATTTGAGGGATTAGTTCCTCTTGGAGTTCATGTAGGACGCAACCTGGGATGCCATCTGGTCCCATGGAAGCAGTGTTTTTGCTTTGGAGAGGGCAGCCTTCACCTGAGCATCTGAGATGTTTGGGAGGCAGCCCTCTGCCGGGATAGATACTTGCTCTTTGTGGGTGAGGGGAGAAGTTTGCACTGAACCTGTCTGCCAGGATATTGGCGATGTCTGTGGGTTCAGTGTATTTTTGTCGTTTAGAATCAACTCAGAACAAGTCTGGGAGTTGCATCCCAGGTTTCTAACATAACTGAAAAAAGCCTTATGATTGTCTTTGGTGTCCTGTGCAATTTTTCTCTCGAAGCTGGCCTTGGAGGATTTTATGAGGGATCGTAATTTTTTGCTAGTATTGATCAGAGATGCCTTCCCTATTAGGGATTTTGCTCTATCATGTAGTAGCTTCCTCCTTCTGTTGTACAGTTTATTTATGGCAGGGGTCCACCAGACTGGACGCCTGCCTTTGGATGATTGGGTCTTGGTTTTGTTTGGGATAGCATGATCCATGCATTCCTGGAGATGTCCGTAGAATGCATTTATATAGGATTCTGCAGTTGGGGCTGTAGTTTCCACTGACCCTGGGGCCTTGAAGGATTCCACTTCGGTTTTGAGAAGTGAGAAGTTCACTTTTGAGAAGTTTTTCACTGTGGTTTTCTGGGCTGGGGGTGGGGTCGGGATGTGGACATCCAGTGAAATTAATTTATGGTCTGATCTTACCAATGAGGGATATACTTCTGGTGTGGAGCATAGAGTCCCCATGTTGGTAATGATCAGGTCTAGTATGTTGTCCCCTCTTGTGGGAGTGGTGACTAGTTGTTCCATAGCATTTGAGTTTATAATTTCCAGGAATCTTTGGGGAAAGGTGCTGGGGCTTGAGTAGTGCTTCCAGTCAATGTTTGGGTAGTTGAAGTCGCCCAATATAATGGTGTTCGGAGAGATCTTCATGTTCTCCAATGTTTTCAGGAAAGCCAAATGGGATTCCTGACTTTGAGAGGGTGGTCTGTAGGATGCTATAAACTGAAAAGCAGTCTTGCCCACTGTTAGTTGCACATGGATGGTCTCCGATACTTCGTGCAATGCCACTAACCTGGAGGTGTGGATATCCTTGATAAATATGGAAACTCCCCCTCCTTTTGTGGTTCGGTCTGGGTTTTGGGGCCGAAAAGCATGATATGAGGTATAGCCTGGTAGTGCTGGGGTGCTCTTTGGAGCCTTGAACCAGGTTTCTGTCACTGCACAGATATCGATGTTCTCCATACTGAGGAGAGCTTCGAGTGCGTGCATCTTGAGGTTAAGACTTCTGGTGTTTAGCAGCATTACCCTTAGTTTCTTGTTCCTTGTGCTGTCTATGGGGGTGGGTTTGACTTTTGAGCCTTGCCTAAAAAAGGCACTATGGGGGTGGCAAGAGCCTTTGCCAATATCCGAAAGCCCAGTGGTGACAGGTACAAGCCGTCCCTAGCGAAGCAACGTGGCTTGTCGAGCATGTCATCCCAGGCTGACAGACACTGGATCCCCTTTGAATGACACCAAAATTTTAGCCAGTTGTTAAACTCAATCATTTTGTCTTTGTACTGTGGCATCATTCTAGGTGAGGGTAAGATGCTGCTCAAGGTCAGGGTCATACCAGCCTGGGCTACATGATCAGAGAGCTCCTCTATGTCTCTTTTCATGTAGTCCAGGGAGGTACATCTCATGTTATTCACACCAGCATGTACAATGACTGAGTCATATTTGTATTTGCTTTGGAGTGACCTGAGTGCTTGCATTATGTGTCGGATCCTAGCACCCGACAGGCAGCTCACTGTGACCTTCTCTTTATTCAGCCTGGTGAGCGGGACGTCAGTGTGTCTGACAATAGAGTCACCTATAACAAGAGTATCAGGTGTGTTATTCAGCCTTAAGGGCTGTGGCTGCTTGGCACACTGACTTTGTGGGTTATGTGTTGTGTTTGTTTTGTTTTGAGGTAGCGTTTGCTTGGATGTCTGCTTTGGAGGTCTCTGTTGCTTAGGTAGATTTTTATTTAGAGCCTCCAAGTATGTTTTTGTGTATTTATGTGTTTGGTTCGCTGATGTGGTGGGACTGTGTGATACTGGAATTGTGTTGTGTGAGGTTACCTTCTCCTCCTGACTGGTTTCACCAGTTTTGAGATGAGAGAGCTCAGCCTCCAGTTTGGCTAAATAGTTGCATCTCTCACATATATTTGAACCAGTTTGGAGGAGGAGAGGGTTGTCTGTGTACATGAGACAGTTGTAACATTGCCTCAAAATTCCCAGATTCACCAGCTGGACTGGAGAGGAAACCATTGACTGACCTTTGGACATGCTAGAGTAATAGGGAAACTGAATTTAAGATGGACCAATAGAGGACAGGGTAATCGTAGAGAGTATAAGAGTAAGTAGTGGTTATGGTTTAATAGTGCTAACTTGTAGGATTACTTAATTGGACCAGTGAAGGGCCTTAGAATGAGAATATGGTGTTTAAATTGAGAGATAGGGCAGTTCTAAGGGAAAAAGTGAAGAGCAGACTTTGTGGAGCCAGGAATAGTTTAAACCCAATTAGGCGGCGCTGCCCGCTGTTGCGCTTATGCTCAAAAACGTGCAAAACCACACAAAAGAGGGTTTTAAGAGAGGAAGATGAAGGAGTTTTGGAATTGACCCAAAATGGCCAATAAAACTACAGTTTCAAGTCAGTAACCACTCCCACAGGGGCAGGCAGGCTGCTCAATGTTTTTCACTGCCACTGATCAACAGAGAGACTTTCCTTTAGCCCAAGCAAAAAATGGCCTCACAGAAACTTACAAACAGTTCAAGAACAGCAAGCCTGTAACTGAACTTTTTTAAATCTCAGAAAAGTGGGAAAAAAGCAAGATTGTTTTTGTTTTTTGTTTTCAGAGATAGCAGAGGTTAACAAGTATCAACAAGTTATAACAGTGCAGTAAATGACCCCACACAAGAGTGCTAGGCCAAAGACAGATAAAATGCAAGTTTTGAGAAAAAACGATTTTAAAAATAAGTGCAAACAGGAAATTCAGTAAACAGCTCTAGGTTGTGCTCTAAATACAGTTACTAATGCAGAAATCAAATTTAACAAGCCAGAAAATGCTCAAAATAGGCGGCTATGCAGAAAAACGTAGCAAATAAACAGAGGAAAAATACTTAAAGTCTCAAAAGTGGCTCCTTTCTTCTCTCAGCGTTTTCTCCTCTTGGTGGGTGCTTCACCAACAGCCAACAAGCCTGAAAAGATGCCAAAACCACAAGGCAACCAGGTTTTAAGAGAGGAAGATGAAGGAGTTTTGGAATTGACCCAGAATGGCCAATAAAACTACAGTTTCAAGTTAGTAACCACTCCCACAGGGGCAGGCAGGCTGCTCAATGTTTTTCACTGCCACTGATCAACAGAGAGACTTTCCTTTAGCCCAAGCAAGTTATGTTCCGTAGATTTAATTTCCTGAAATGGCAGTTAGGAGAGTGCAAGTCACTGCTGAGCAACACAACATGTTTGCAGCCATAGATTATATGCTAATTGCTTGGGAGGTACTTCAATATTATAGCTTTAGTAAATTTTCTTCTATCTCAACACAGCTTAGTAAGGGTCCTGAAGTTATTAATTGCAAGTGGAGATACAGTGTTTGCTGTTTTAAAAAAATATATATTTTGCATGTGGAATTGTAAAGTGTAACATAGACTATGCCAAGAACTGTTGCATATAATCTGCTCTATTCCAGGTATTTTCCATGTTCCTTTACAATAAACCCAGGGCTGGTAGAGGGAACATTTTGAAAGATTTAAGGTATCCTGTAATAGTTTCCATAGAGATAATATCTTGTTATTACCCTCAGCCCCCCCCACACCATATCTAATCAATCCTTTCTTAGTCTGTGACTTACTGTGCAGTTGATTGGTAAGATAAGTTTTATTTGAATTTGTATTTTATTTGTTATCCCTGTTTTTCACTGTTTGTAGGTAGGAAGGGACTGCTTGTTAATAAGATTTTACTTGATTCATATTTTGTTGTTTTACCTTTAATTTCACTGTTGGTTGCTAAAAAGGGAAGTTTTAGACAGGCAAGCTCTAGCCACCCGAAAGGGACTAAACAGCTATAAATTTATACATACGGCAGAGAGGAAAATCCTGAGCATATCTGAACAATCCCATCTTGGTTTGTGATTTATTTATCTTTATTGTTAAAAAGAAGTGCTACTGCGAGTGACAGTGAGCGACATAAAGGAATTACAATGTTTGTCTGGCTTGTAGAACTTGTATGGTCAGAACAACTTACTGTACTTTATTTAGTTGTATATTGCTGGTGTGAGTTTTTTGTCATAGAAGTTGATTTAAGCTCTCGTTGAATTCTCTGGTTACTGACTTTGATCTTTTCTTTTGTAATATTGTATTCATTTGAAGCTGAATATGGATTCCTTAAATGAATATGAATTAATGATTTGCTAATGCACAAATATCTTGTACAGTGTAATAAACGCTATGCATATTTAAAGCTAACAGCCAATAATACTGGTGATCTGTGTTCCACATGTCAAAAGCTGGATGATTTGCTTACCATTGTTAGAAGTGAATCAAGACTTAATGATGATGATGATTGCATTTATGCAATTGGCATGGCTTGGAGAATTGTTGTTTCACATATTAATGACTGGACTGATGAAATAAATAATGTTAGGCATTGAACAAACAGAACACATTTAGGAAATGATGCATCTATTTTTTGCAAAGATCATCCAACCCCTATGATACAAGATGCTGCTGCTAACAATTCTGGAATTCTGGATGCAAGTATTCAGCAATCTGAAGATCCAGTTTGTTTAGAAGGAAACAAAAAAAAGAAAAAAAGAAAGAAGTTCATAACAAATAAGGAAAGAAAAAGAAATTGCTTAATGACTGTAAAGGAAAGAGAATACATATTAAAAAGGACATTGATTTGTTATGTTAACACACAGGTTAGAAGAAATGATGATATTTTTCTATCAGAAAACCTTCAGTCTACAGAAAAAGGCATCATCTTTCCAACGGAGAAGGTAGAAAAAACAGGCAGGTGCAAAGGATGAAATCAAAATTGAACGTGGAAGGATTGAAGAACATTACTGTAAGAAAAAAGATGAGAAAGACAGATGTTGACTACGACTCAAGCTGTGGATTTACAACACCAGCTGGATGTGAATTTAATACACAATAAAAACAGTGGAATTAAACTAAATAAAACTAAAACTGATGAAGATCCATCCTATGTAACAATTGATAGAGTAGATATTACTGTATTAGAAGCTGAATATTCTTCAGAGCTGTCCAGCAAAGATATTCTTGTAATTGGGGATTCAATTATTAGAGGAAGTGATACGTATATTTGCAGAGATGATAATGAACATTGAGTAGTATTATGCTTGTCAGGAGCAAAAATAGAAGATGGGAGACAAGTCTTGGAACACCTTAATGTAAGGAAGTATGGATCTATTTTTATTCATGTTGGTACAAATGATGTCACCAATAAAGATTCTCTGACTGTTAGTCGGGAACTGACAGCCCTCCTGGATTGTATAGCTTGTACTGGTGTTATGACATATTTTTCACAAATCACCTATAGAAAGGATAGTCAGGTCACTGTGAATGAAGAGATTTTTGGGATAAATACCTACATGGAAAAAATGTCCTGTTTTAAAAAATGGAAATGTGTAGAGCATCCAAGCCTTGTTTTGGGCACAAGTGTTCAGACAGGATGGTGTGCATTTGTCTAGATTAGGGAAGAGAATTTTTACAGCAGATATTTTGCAATATTTGACAAACACTAGGCAGGATTTTTGCATATTGAAAACTTAACAGCCCACAAATAGCAACATTTAATTCCTCTCTGATGGTTGTTAATGGTATGTGCATTAATAATAAAGCTTTTTTTTATTGGAAAATTTGCTATGTTCTCACAAGATTGATGTTGTTATTGTTTGTGAAACATGGTTAAAGAACAATGACTGGAAACCAGTTCTGATAGGGTATAAATGTTTCTGCTGTAACAGACATTCTAATAAAAAATCAGGTGGAGGTGTTATGATAGGGATTAAAGATAGCTCTGAGACCTGTGATTATTACATGTTCAATGATAACACCAACACTATAGACTGTGTAGCTGTGACAATAAAGATAACCCTGGAACATATAACAATTGTTGGAATGTGTAGACCACCAAAGTCAATTGCAGTTGACCTAGAGAATTTGTACATTTCGTGCATAAAACACAGGAGGGAAGAACAATATTAGCAGTGGACTTAAATTTACCAGAAACAGACTGGAATAATATTGATTCTACAATGTTAATAAGGAAATTATTCACAGCATATGTTCAGGAACAACAATTGCTTCAGATTGTAAAAAACCTACCAGGGGACTGAACATACTAGACATCGTTTGTGTTCCCAAAGGATTTACTGTAACTTCAAGTCAAGTTTTACCACCATTGATGTGCAGTGATCATGGGGTTATAAAGGTTAATTTGCCGCTAGATAATTCTGCCAAACTGAAATCTAAGCCAATGCACAGATGGTTAATTACAGATTATATGGAAGCAAAACAGTCACTATGAAAAACTAACTGGAGTGAGGTGTTCAGTGGAAAAACTGCAGATGGAAAGTGGAAAGGTTTGAAAGAGAAATTGAGTGCAAAAATTAAAAAAAAATGTTTAACATCAAGATCTAGGCATACAACATCAGGCAGATATATTTCCATAAGAACAAGATGTCTGATTAAGGTGAGAGACAAAAATGATCAGAAATGGAAGACAGGTCGAACTACTTTGAAAACTAAAACAAACAAGCTGGACAAACAGATTAAGCATAGTGTGAGACAAGATCAAGAAAATTTTAAAGAAAATTTAAATAAAGATATTGAGCATAATAGGAGACCTTTTTATAGATACATAAGACATGGAAGGAGTAAAGACACACAACTTGGTAAACTGAGTGTAAATTATAAAAGTTATTCTAGGACAAAACAGATTATAGATATATTTACAAAATCTTATGCAAAACAGTTTGGCTTCACAAAAGGGGTGGTAAGTTGTCCTAGTGACATGTAGGTAACCCCAGATACTGGAATCTATTTAGATTATATTGAAAAAGAAGTGCACAAACTGGATCCAAACAACGCACAGGGAGGAGACAAAATTAGTAACAATGACCCGAGAACACTTCAGCAAGAACTTACAGTACTATTATATTTGTTATTCACTAGGTCATATAAATATGGGGAGATTCCTCAAGATTGCAAACGTGCTTATTAAACCTGTTTTTAAGGGAAAGGGGAGTAGGACAAACCCAGAGTCACATAGACCCTTAAGTCTACTTTCATGTTGTGGAAAATAATGGAGAAGGTAATATTGGATAAGTTATTGTCAGAACTGGATAGGTTGGGATTTGAAACTATATATCAGCATGCATATGTTGAAAACAGATTTATTACCACCTGTAACATGATGTTCTATAACAATATAATAACAGCCTTAAATGAAAAATTGTGCTGTGATATAATTTATATATATTTAACTTCAGCATTTGACAGGGTCATACACATAACACTGATCAATAAATTAGTACAACTAGGTATTGATGCACTCTTGATTAGATGGATAGCTGCATGGCCTATAAATAGGACATGGCAAGTATCATACAGTGACTGGACAGGCAAAATCCTTTGTTACAGTCAGGGTGTCCCACAGGGCTCTGTCCTAGGCCCTTACTTGTTTAGATTGTATCTTTCAGACCTAACTTTGTCATCTGAAGTGTTCTACAGTCTATATGCAGACGACCTGAAATTGGCTAAACTGATTACATGTGTTACAGATAAGGCATATCTGCAAAATAACTTGACTAAATTGACCATTTTTGCACAGGAGAATAATATGCTGATAAATACATCAAACACTAAGTATATGAGATTTGGGAGACTTAAACTGAAGGGTGAATATTTAATACAGCACACAGTTATTGAAACTGTAGACTCATTTAAGGACCTGGGTATATGGGTAGATTCAGTTATGAGTTTTTCTAATCATATCAACCAGTTGGTTAATGATAGTTATAGAACTATAGGTTATATAAAAAGTTTTATAAAGTCTAGGAAATCAAACATAATGAAGTCATTGTTTGTTAGTTACATTAGACCCAAACTTGAGTATGGAATAACAATATGGAAACCCTATAGGAAAACAAGCATGAATAAACTGGAAAGAGTACAATAAAAATATACCAAGGGTATCCATGGATGTGAAAATTTAAGTTATTATAAAAGACTAAAATATCTGAACTTGTACAGTGTCTCTTACAGATATCTAAGAGGAGATCTTATTCAGGTATATAGGGCATTTAGTGACAACTACCTCTGGGAATGTTTGGGGTTAACAAAAAGTACTAGAAAATCATTAAAAAAACTATGTAGGAGATTCTATAGGAATGAGAAGTGTACTAATTGGTTCTCTGACTGAGTAGCTGATGCAAAGAACAGACTCCCAAGTACTAGTTTAGATATTTTTAAGAACAGCCTGGATACTTATTATGGGTACAAGTGTTTTGGTATAGTGACAAGCTAGAAGATCATTAATGCCTGTGCTTGAAATATTTGTATGTATGTATGCATGTTCAAAGATGCAAGACATTCTGTATTTTTAGAATCAAGTGAGTTTCTCAGTAAATCAAGCTTTAAATGCAAGTCGGTTAGATTTTCTTGGCATTTTCTGAAGTCTTTTGACCAGTTGTCAGGGATTGATTTTCTTTTTATATATTTTCTGTAAGATATAGTAGAAGTTGAGTGTGCTTGGTTTGCTCTACATTTCAGTCCATGGCTCTGCATGTACTTACTTATGTCTTCAATGTCTGAGCCTTGCAAGGACACCATTTTGTTTTCTTTTCGTTTCCTTAATTATGGATGGTTTATTAAACACCTGCCACACTGCAGGAAAGTACTGGAGAGGGTGACTGATAAATGAATACACAGAGTAGTGGAAAATACAACTGACTCGATATTTGCAGGGAGACAGATACTTTAAAAGAAATTAGAGGTGGGGAAAGTTTCCAACTGGGTATTCCTAGATTTGGAGAACTCATATGACAAAGTCCCAAGAAAACTGACTTGATCAGTACTAAGATGGTTTATAGCATCAGAAACATTGGTAGAACTAGTGCAGGCTATGCACAACGATCCAATGACATGAATACGAATAGTGTTTAGACTGACAGTGGTATTCTTAGGGAGAATAGGGGTGCATGACAGTTCCAATCTGAGCTCTCTCCTGTTCATACCGGTGATGAACTACATTCACAAACAGGACAGAGGGGATAGATGAACAAAGATGTTACATTGCAAGCAGGCTTTGAACATAGACTTCAGCAAATGATAGGCAATTAGAATGAAAGACTAAAGGCTCATAGGATGAAACTAAGTACAAATAAGACAGCTGCCATGGCAGCAAACTGGGGATATCAGATAAAGGTAAAAATGAGACAGAAGAAAAAATAGTGGAACAGATTAACAGCTTAAGTCTTGTAGGATGTTTTGGTAACAATGAACTTGATTGATAAGTTAGTTAAATTCCCATTCACAGAAAAGTTTTAAAAGTTTTATAAGCTTCATACATTTTACTAAATCAGGTTTTTGAGCTTAAAACAAGTGCTTTTAAATGTTTCAAGCATTTACAAACTTTTGTATTTTTTACTATGCAGACTTTGATCATGTGACTTGAACTCCTTTGAAAGTGCTTAATTGCATTCCGTCACTAGTTCTGATGAAATAATTTTTTTCTGAGACAAAAGCTCTTAACTGTTTTACTTTGTGGAATAATCATTACTGCCAGAGAGCCTTTGTGTAGAAACTTAACATAACCTGTTGGTTATTAATATTGTATGCATACTTCTTGCATTGGTTTTGTTCCTCTCTGACATCTGGTTTCTCCTAAAAACAGAAAGTTTCTGGTTTGCCTAGAGCTACAACTCAGTAAAGAAGCAATTGATATATATATATAAAATCATTATGCCTAATCTATGCCTGATCTCATATCTGGAGCCCTTTTTTTTGCTCCTCCCAGCTGAGAGATGTAGGTCTGGAAAAGTGAGGGGCAATTTGTTAAATTCCTAGTTTGGTGTCATTGGCAATGTGATAAATAATGTAAGGCTGCTATAATGTGTGTAGGGATTCTGTAAATATGTATATTGTTATTGCCTTTTTAAGATTAGTGTGTTCAGTGTGTTGACAAGTAACCTAGGACATAATGCACTACAATTTCTAAACAGTAGTCAGGTGTGAAATGCTACTGTGTTATTCATAATAAAGTTACCTGTGGGCTGAAAGTAATGTTGAATCTTGATGTTTCTGATGTGACCAGTAAAGTATGTACAGCAGTTTTAAATGCAGCTTCTCACAATTAATAATTAAGACTTGTTTTAAGTATAGGAATAAAAAAGTTATGATATATTTGTTTATTTTAAATCCTTAGTGAAGTCTTGCATAACTGCGGTGGTGGTGCTGCAGTAGCGTTGTCACCTCACAGTACGACGTTGTCCTTTTCGATTCTCAGCTTGAGCGTCTTCTGTGTGGAGACATGCGTGAATGGGCGTACCTTCGTTGAAGGTTGTGTGTCAAGGCCGGCAACTTGGCATGTAAAAATCTACTGCCAATCATTAGCAGACCGGAGTTCCGCTGTGGCGACCCCTAACCGGGAAAAAGCCGAAAGAGAGTGAAGTCTTGCATACCAAACTGTAGGCCATAGCTTATCTCCCAATAAGTGGATCTGTGCCTTTTGTCCTTACTAGACAGATAATCTGTGCTCCTTCAACATCCAACTGATCTTTTATTTATTCAGTCTAACCTGGTAATAGCATGCCACATAATCTTGTAAGGTCCTTTTCATTTTGAGAGAAGTGCCTTCCATTAAGAATGTCTTACATCCAGGTAATGACGGTAGTGGCGAGATTCTATATTAAGTGCAAATTGTATATGGCTGACTATATGTCCTAACTTCTTAACACTGGTTTGGCACACATAACTTATTTATGTATTTATTTATTTGTCTTTATTCATTGGGAAAGACCAATTGGGTAATACCCATTTTCAGAGGAGGCCTAGGGAGAAAACCTCTATTTGCTTATGTTGCATTAAACTTAGTTCCAGTTAAACACAGAGTAGTTAAATTTCTATTTACATTTATAACGCATACAATAGTCACATTTATGTATTCTAAGATTTTACAGAGGTAGAAGTTACTAAGGAGAAAGCACACATGCAACTTAACGGATTGTACAGGCATCAGTTATGTATAAAAATTCGAATAAACAAATGCGTAGAACTCCCAGCGAAACTAACACCGCTCAGCCACAGAAAAAGTTAAATCAAATAATAATGAAATAGGCTAATAGGTGACCACAGAGGTATAAATTTCTACGTACATGAAAACGTACGATAAATACTGCTGCAAACGATAAAAAACTCTCCTTTTAAAATAAAACTGGTTTATTAGGCATGCACCAGGTAAGCGCTTTCGCAAATGCTTCTTCAGACCGTTAAGTTTCAAAAATACAATCAATTAAACCTTTTTATATCAGATGCTCACGTGATGAAATAAACATTTGCATTTCAATTAGATGTTTAAAGGTACATCGTAAGAGTGAGCAGCTCTATATGCTTTTTTATAATTATATAAACTCAACATCATTTAATGCAAAGTAGATAGTATATATATATATATATATATATATATATATAAGTCAATATATAAAAAATTTCTTAAAAAATTTTTACTTATTATGAAATACTAACCTAACTTAACAGCACAATAGTTGTATCGGAACTAACAAAGCACAATCATATAAATTAATTCACTCATCTGAAACACTCCACTGAAATAGAAATAATAAAACATTTTAAACAATATTATGTTCATTGTCAAAAATAAACACACAAATAAATGATGACATCAAATTCAACTTAATTTGTACAATGACCAAGAAAATATCATAGAAGTTTTCGCTGGTCTGAAATGCTTCACAGAAATAAAAATAAAGAATTTTTCAAACAAAATTTTTAACTCTTTGAGCTAGATGTGTTACGAGCCATGATCTAAGAAAAACAATGTGCATCCAACATAAAAACATAAACTGGATATCTATGGCTTCTATAATCGCTATATAGCACATAACAAACTAAAATGTCTATAATTATATGCAATATACAAAACTACTTCGTGAAGTACGTATACTAAGAAATAAATAAGCCAAAACTATGCTTAAATATTAGAACACACATATGACCATATACTTGGACTTCGGACACTTAATATTTCGTCTGAATATAAAATATAACATACACTGCTCTTCAATGTTTGCGTGGATAGAATAAACAGTGACCCAAAACAAACAGTAAAAAGCATGACAATCAAACAACGACTATCCCAAACAACATAGCCATTATGTGATTAGGTGAATAACCACATACTTACTCACCAAGCAAGCATATACAAAATATATCTGAATGAAGCAGAGCAAGGACATATCCAAATCATAACCATCAATGTTTTATATAAAAAGCATAGTATGAAGCGAGCTGGTTCTAACGCCTAACAAAATACACCAAGGAGCCAACCAGCTAGAACAAACATATGCTATATCTAAGGGTAAATGAAAAATTATAAGACACTAAATGGCACCATCCAATTTAACCATACAATCCATGTATAATATGGACAAATACATTGAAACAAAGACTGTAGGGTGGAAAACAAGTAACACAGACTCAATACACTTAACCAAATATAGCTACACTATATCCAGCAAAAAAGGCAAATATAAAAATGTAAATAAAAATGTAAATAAGAATAGGACCATCTGACTATCTTGTGTCTAGCTTTAAGGGTGGGTTTAATGGACGCACGTTCATTAAGTCCTCTACCCTTATCTGCCCTTAACCTCATAATCCAGTTAATTTCTTTTTTCTCTGTACGATTGCGAATATCTCCTCCCCTAACTGAAGGTGCATTGTAGTCTAAGGCCATGAATGTAAAAGTATGATCTTACCCTGTTATTGCTATGTGTTTGGCTAACGCATTATTTAGATGTTTAATCCTAATAGCATATAAGTGTTCACGTATTCTAGTACGAAAAGATCTATCAGTTTTGCCAATATAATAAGATTGGCATAGTTGGCAGGAAGCTAAATATACTATATGGGCAGTATTGCAATTGGCTAAGACATGAAACTTAAACATTTGACCATTATCTGAATGCATAAAGCTATCTGCTGGTTCAATATGTATACAATAATTACACTTGCCACATGGAAAAGTACCAGTGTGTGGGGCCATTTCACCCTTACCTAAGGTATTACAAAGTAATCTCCTAAGATCGGGTTTGGTTTTAAATAGAAACTGGGGTTTATCCCCTACAATGTTCAAAATATCATTGTCCATGGTAAGGATACGCCAATGACTATCAATTAGCTCCTTTATCTTATACACATCACTGGTAAAAAACATAGGTATTTTAATGGTATTTGATGTGCTGCCATTACACTGATAATCGGATTGAGCTGTTGCAGAAAAATATGGTGCTGCTCTATCTTGCCTCGGGGCATTAATGTTTTCTAATCCTGTCATAATTTCTAGTTCTCTGTAGCCACGTTTCAATACTCTTTGTTTGAAACAATTGCTCTATTCTTGATATCCTTCATTATTGGCATTAAGTCGAGATATACGCATACTTTGTCCTTTAATTATATTTCTAAAAATATAATTAGGATGCATGCTATAGCGATGGAGAAGTGAATTTCTATAGCATTGTTTCCTATAAACGCCAGTATTGACATGGGTCTCCATGACACGCTCCACATATACATCTAGATATTCAATCCTATTGGGTGAATAATTAGAAGTGAATCTCAAATAAGTGGTCATACCATTCAGGTGTTTTAAAAATTTGATTAGTTCTGCAGAGGTGCCTTCCCATAACAGAAAGACATCATCCACAAAATGTCGATAAAAAAGAACCTTTTCTTGATATTTAGGAACAACGAACAATTGATCATTCTCTCTCTGTTTAGTTATAACACCATAAACTCTGTCATTATTAAGCATGTCAATCATGGCATGATGATAATGATCGTTGTCCATGACTACTAAGGGCCCACCCTTATCAGCTGGTCTGAAAACTAAGGTGTCATCTTGTTGTAATCTATGCAACGCTTTTCTCTCATTCCAACTTAAGTTATTCTTATGTTTCATCCTCTTGTGGTCATTATTACCGCGGGTATCACTAAACAACTTATACAAATTGTCTTCCACCAAGTTATAAAATGCCTCAACTAGTGGGTGATTCTGTGGTATATAGTCACTCAATTTTTTAAAAACTTTTTGACTTTGACTGTCACTACAATCCCCAAATTGATAACGAAGCATTACATTCCTAGCAAAAGTTTTTACATCTGTCAACACATCTGTGAGGTGACTAGAAGCAGTGGGAATGAAACTAAGTCCTTTATTAAGTACATTAGCCTCATATGCATCAAGACTTCTATGAGAAATGTTCCATATCAAACAATCTTCGTTTGGTCCCACATTTTCTTCAATGACTGGTTGGGAGCTCTTTCTTCCGATAGTTTCCTTTTCTGTCAGCCTCGACTCATGGATCAATTTCTCCTGAGCCCCTTCTCCAAAGCTATGGGAAGTATGGGACATAGCTTGAAAACATATGAAGGGACACATCATACATTGGGTTTTTCCCAATTCCCCCTTCCCATAGCTTTGGAGAAGGGAGTCAGGAGAAATCGATCCATGAGTCAAGGCCGACAGAAGATGAAACATTTGGAAGAAAGAGCTCCCAACCAGTCATTGAAGAAAATGCTTCTAGTCACCTCACAGAGAGTGAATGATATTCAATTTAAAGTTTATAATACCATTGTAAATTTGGTTCATAGTCATCTTATTACCACAGATTTAGCCAAATTCTTGAAAACTGAACATCCTATGATACCACATATACAGGGCATTCCTAAAGTTCATAAAGATGGCTCCAACCCACCGATGAGACCCATTGTCTCAGGCAGGGGATGGTGTACTGAATCATTTTCTTTATATGTAGAAAAATATCTAAGGCCTGTGATAGACAGGAATTCCCATATATTGAGGGACACCAAACAATTTTTATTGGACTTATACAAATTCTTTGATGAAGTTAGATATGATCTTTGTAACGTTAGAAATACAATCTTTATTCACTATTATACCCAATGAATTGGGAGTTATTGCTATTAAAGATTATTTAACTAGACATAGTGATTATACTGAAAGGCAAATTGATCTCATCTGCTTATTTTTGGAAATTATCTTAGAGAACAATGACTTTATCTATGAATCCACTTTATATATCGAACGTGATGGCATGGCTATGGGCACATCCTGTGCCAATAGCTACGCCAACATGTCTTTAGCAGCATGGGAGGAGAATCAATTGTTCGTTGTTCCTAAATATCAAGAAAAGGTTCTTTTTTATCGACATTTTGTGGATAATGTCTTCCTGTTATGGGAAGTCACCTCTGCAGAGCTAATCGAATTTTTAAATCACCTGAATGGTATGACCATTTATTTGAGATTCACTTCTAATTATTCACCCAATAGAATTGAATATCTAGATGTATATGTGGAGCGTGTCATGGAGACCCATGTCAATACTGGCATTTATAGGAAACAATGCTATAGAAATTCACTTCTCCATCGCTATAGCATGTATCCTAATTATATTTTTAGAAATATAATTAAAGGACAAAGTATGCATATATCTTAACGTAATGCCAGTAATGAAGGCTATCAAGAAGAGATCAATTGTTTCAAATAAAGATTATTGAAACCTCGCTACAGAGAACTAGAAATTATGACAGGATTAAAAAACATTAATGCCCTGAGGCAAGAGAGAGCAGCACCATATTTTTCTGCAACAGCTCAATCCAATTATCAGTGTAACAGCAGCACATCAAATACCATTAAAATATCTATGTTTTTTACCAGTGATGTGTGTAAGATAAAGGAGCTAATTGATAGTCATTGGCGTATCCTTACCATGGATAATGATACTTTGAACATTGTAGGAGATAAACCCCAGTTTCTATTTAAAAACAAACCCAATCTTAGGAGATTACCTTGTAATACCTTAGGTAAGGGTGAAATGGCCCCACACACTGGTACTTTTCCATGTGGCAAGTGTAATTATTGTATACATATTGAACCAAGAGATAGCTTTATGCATCCAGATAATGGTCAAATGTTTGTTTCATGTCTTAGCCAATTGCAATACTGCCCATATAGTATATTTAGCTTCCTGCCAACTATGCCAATCTTATTATATTGGCAAAACTGATAGATCTTTTCGTACTAGAATACGTGAACACTTATATGCTATTAGGATTAAACATCTAAATAATGCGTTAGCCAAACACATAGCAATAACAGGGTAAGATCATACTTTTACATTCATGGCCTTAGACTACAATGCACCTTCAGTTAGGGGAGGAGATATTCGCAATCGTACAGAGAAAAAATAAATTAACTGGATTATGAGGTTAAGGGCAGATAAGGGTAGAGGACTTATTGAACGTGCGTCCATTAAACCCACCCTTAAAGCTAGACACAAGATAGTCAGATGGTCCTATTCTTATTTACATTCTTATTTACATTCTCATTTACATTCTCATTTACATTCTTATTTACATTCTTATTTACATGTTTATTTACATTCTCATTTACATTCTTATTTACATTCTTATTTACATGTTTATTTACATTCTCATTTACATTCTCATTTACATTCTTATTTACATTTTTGTTTACATTCTCATTTACATTCTTATTTACATTTTTATTTACATTCTCATTTACATTCTTATTTACATTTGCATTTACATTTTTATAGTTTTCTTTTTTGCTGGATATAGTGTAGATATATTTGGTTAAGTGTATTGAGTCTGTGTTACTTGTTTTCCACCCTACAGTCATTGTTTCAATGTATTTGTCCATATTATACATGGATTGTATGGTTAAATTGGATGGTGCCATTTAGTGTCTTATAATTTTTCATTTACCCTTAGATATAGCATATGTTTGTACTAGTTGGTTGGCTACTTGGTGTATTTTGTTAGGCGTTAGAACCATCTCGCTTCATACTATGCTTTTTATATAAAACATTGATGGTTATGATTTGGATATGTCCTTGCTCTGCTTCATTCAGATATATTTTGTATATGCTTGCTTGGTGGGTGAGTATGTGGTTATTCACCTAATCACATAATGGCTATGTTGTTTGGGATAGTCGTTGTTTGATTGTCATGCTTTTTACGGTTTGTTTTGGGTCACTGTTTATTCTATCCACGCAAACAGTGAAGAGCAGTGTATGTTATATTTTATATTCGGACGAAATATTAAGTGTCCGAAGTCCAGGTGTATGGTCATATGTGTGTTCTAATATTTAAGCATAGTTTTGGCTTATTTATTTCTTAGTATACGTACCTCATGAAGTAGTTTCATATATTGCATATAATTATAGACATTTTAGTTTGTTATGGGCCATATAGCGAATTATAGAAGCCATAGGTATCCAGTTTATGTTTTTATACTGGATGCACATTGTTTTTCTTAGACCATGGCTCGTAGCACATCTAGCTCAAAGAGTTAAAAATTTTGTTTGAAAATTTCTTTATTTTTATTTCTGTGACGCGTTTCAGACCAGAGAAAACGTCTATGATATTTTGTTGGTCATTGCACAAATTAAGTTGCATTTGATGTCATCATTTATTTGTGTGTTTATTTTTGACAATGAATATAATATTGTTTAAAATGTTTTAATATTTTTATTTCAGTGGAGTGTTTCAGATGAGCGAATTAATTTATATGATTGTGCTTCATTAGTTCCAATATAACTATTGTGCTGTTAAGTTAGGTTAGTATTTCATAATAGGTAAAAATTTTTTAAGAAATTTTTATATATTGCCTTATATATATGTTATACATCTTGTTTTAATATGAATTGAGATGGTGAGTGCATATATTTTTACTCTTATGGTTGTGTGTTTACTAATGGCAGTGTATTTATTTTACATTAAATGATGTTGAGTTTATATAATTATAAAAAAGAATATAGAGTTGCTCGCTATTACGATGTACCTTTAAACATCTAATTGAAATGCAAATGGTTATTTCATCACGTGAGCATCTGATATAAAAAGGTTTAATTGATTGTATTTTTGAAACTTAACGGTCTGAAGAAGCATTTGCGAAAGTGCTTACCTGGAGCATGCCTAATAAATCAGTTTTATTTTAAAAGGAGAGTTTTTTATCGTTTGCAGCAGTATTTATCATACGTTTTCATGTACGTAGAAGTTTATACCTCTGTGGTCACCTATTAGCCTATTTCGTTATTATGTATAAAAATTGTTTTGATATTTCAGTGAGAGACTGAGAGTATCCTGTTTAAGGAGAATATTTGGAGACTATCATACACTGAGTACAAAGACTTAACCTTGTGATGAGCATGTGCAGGACCAGGACTGGTTAAGGTGTTGTCTAACCGGTAGTTTAAAACTATTGAGTTTGTCAGAGAGTTTTATATGTGTGGGGATACTATTCCAGAGTTTAGCAATGTTTTAGGAGTAGAGCGAATCTCCTGCAACATTATTTAACTTTGTAAGTCATAAGAATTTGTGGGTCTGTATTAGATGCTCAACTACTTAAATGTTCTAATCTCTAAAGGTTGACCTTTAGAGATTGAACAGTTAAGCGATCGACATTTTACAAAAATGAAAAAAAATGCACAATAAAAAAAAAAAGTAAAGGGTTTAAGAAGGGGGGCAAGCCCCCCTGCACCCCCCACACCCCCCTACTTTAATATACCAACTCCAAGATCGCGCTACAATATAGGGAATGGGAAATGTCCCATTTCTGCACTGTAGTTCACTGAAGTGCGATCTCGGATTTGGTATATTTAAGTAGCGGGGGTGTGGGGTGCAGGGGGGCTTGCCCCCCTGCCTAAATCCTTTCTACGTGCTATTTTTTTTTAATATACTTTTTTACTATTTTGAACGTTTAAGTGTTTGATCTGTAAAGGTCGATCTTTACAGATTGGAACATTTAAGCGTTCGTTCTAGTAATATACACCTGAATTTGTTACGAGAACAGAGGTCCCTTGCTGCACATTTGGACAGTAATAAGGTTTGTAGTGCAGATGATTTTTCTGGATGATGAATGAGTTTGTTTACTGTAGTTAGTTGTGACTATGTTACGTAGTTGTGCAGTTCAAGCCCGTTTAATTGCTTTAAGCTATAACAATGGTGGGTCCTTATGAGGAAGACTGGGGGCAAATTCTGATATTTTATTGTAGCAGGAGGCAAGTTTCTTTCTTTGAGCATTGTTTAAGTTTGTTAGGATCAAAGCAGCATATAAGAGAGTTGGTAATAAGAAGGTGATGGCTAGAGTTTTTCTTGCAGTATCTGTAAGGAAACTGTTGATCCTATAAAGGGAGCCTAGTTGAGATTTTCATCTGTTATAACATTTAGAAGTTTCTTGTGAGTTACAGTTTCAATGGCAGCATTATTTGCTGACTTTATGGTAAAAGACTGCTTTAGATTTTGGCAACTTTTTGAGGTAGAAGGCATTTCCTTGGGGTTGAGTAGGAGGTTTGATTCTTTGAGGCAGGTTTCTACACAGGTGAAAGGTTTTTGGGTAATGTCTTGGAGCTTATTTATTGATGAGGCCACACATACTAATGTTGAATTGTCTGTATACTGAACTAAACTTACATGGTGAGTGGAGGTGTGGAGGTCATTAATAAATATATTAAACAGGAGACCCAGTCTAGAGACCTGAGGGATACTTGTAACTGGTTCAAAGGATGAGTTGGTTTCTTGCAATTTAATGACTGGCTGCCTTCCAGATAGGTAACTAAAAAAACATACCAAGGAGTATTGTGAAAGTCCTATTGAGGAGAGTCAAACAAGCAAAGAAGCAACTGTTGGTGTGATACAGTATCAAATGCCTTGACAAGTCTAAGAAAATGGTAGACATGAGCAGACCATTTCTTCTATGTTGGTTTATTATACTGGTAAAATGTAGTAGAGCAGTAGTGGTGTTGCCCTGGGACCTAAAACCATGTTGTATTTCTGACAGCAAGTTATTTGAGGTTAGGTATTGCAACAGCTGCATATGGATACATTTCTCTAATATTATGGAGAGTGGGACAGAATAGCTATCAGTCTGTAATTATTAAACTTTGCAGTGGTATGATGTAAGATTTTTTTCAACAGTGATGAGATGTATCTTTCTGCTATGGACCTATTAATTAGTATGGACGCAGGGAAGGCTATGACTTCTATGGCCATTTTTAGGTGGTCTGTTGGCAGTTGGTCTACAGCTACAGAAGTAGTTTTTAGCAACAACTTTATTATGAGTGAGTTGGATACTGGACAAAAATTGAAGAGCTGTGGTTGGTTTTGATTGGACAAGAGTAGAGAGAGGGGGCAGATGTATTAGTGTCTAAGAGAGATAATATTGACTGTATAAAGTAGAAATTAAACTGTGCAGAGATATTTTGTTGTATTGTCATTTTTGGAAAGAGTGGTGGTCTTGCCAGGGTGTAGTTTATTTAGGGATGACCAAACAAATTGTGGGGTTTTTTTATGTTTATCTTGTAGGTTGGTATAGTGTGTTTGTTTATCCTGTTTGACAGTGAGTTTTGCAAAGTTTCTAAGATATCTAAGTTGCTGGAAGGCATTTTGAGTTCTATTTTTATACCAGTTTTTCCAGGCTTTATCATTTATTTCATGAGTTTTTTTGTTTCTTTTGTTAGCCATGGTGCAGGGTTGAACTTTATTATTACATACTTTTTCTAGATTAGTTAAGGTTTGTAAGAATATGTTATTAAAGTGTTCTATAGCAGTATCTAGTGGTATTGTTCTAAGTACATTCCAGTTATATTGTTTAGTGTTTCATTGAAAGTATCCCTGCTGAAACTGGTTGCATTTCATATTTGATTACAGATAATATGTTTATCTAGGTTATGATGAGTTCTAAATGGCATATGTTGGTATGTGGTCACTTATGCTATTTGAGAGGCAGCCTACTTTTGTCAGTTTGTCTGATTTGCTTGTAAGGATCCATTATAATGTTGAGTGTCTCCCTGTAGTTCTATTGATTCTAGTGGGTGTGGTTATTAATTGTCTGAAGTTGTATAAGTTTATGGATTCAGTGGGGGTAGTGGCATTTATGAGTTGCCACTATATTTAAGTCTCCAAGTATTCATGATTAATTTGATGGGATATCCAATACAGGATGTTTTCATCAGTATCGCTGTTATTCCCTGGTGGAATATAAAATGTTTTTAAACATATAGTTTTCTTATTGCTGATTTTTAGAAGTGATATTAGTAGTTCAGTATTGTTAAATGCTTCTATTTCCTGTAGATAAGGTAATAGTTAGGGAATTTTTTATAGATGATTGCGACACAATCTGCGCGCTTGTTTTGTCTGTCATGCCTGAGCATATTGTGTCCGGGGGGGGGTGATTCCATTATTCCTTATTTATTTTTTAACCAGGTTTTGGTAGCTATGACTACATCAGGAGTGTATGTGACAAGATAGTCACACATGTCATGGATTTAAACTGCATATACTTCTTGGGTTCATATTTAGTAAGGTGAGTTTGGATTCTGTTTTTTTGCTGACAGGTATTAGGTGATTGGTTTATTTTGGGGTTGGAAGTGATGGTTTTATGAACAGTGGGACCAGGGTTGGGGTGAATATCTCTGCTAATTTTTTGAATTGATATTTTACAGAGGAAAGAATGTGGCCAGTTATATTTTGGTCTTGGTTTGATATTTGATAAATTTTGGATACTTAATTTTGAGATATTTATAGACAAATGAAAAAAAACAGGCTGGGTAGATGTCCTAAGTATCTGAAGGAGGCGGATTTGATAATTGGTGATGAAAGCTAGTAGAGTGAGAAGGAAAAGTAACATAATCTGAGTTAGGGGCATCTTATTTAACATGGGTTTTATTTTTGTTGTAATTTGGAATTAGAAAATGTTAGCAGTGTACTGGGTTGGTTGTAGAGGTGTGATGTGATAGTTATAGGGGCAAGGAGTGGACAGTTTGAGAGAGAGTATTGGGTGATAAACTAGAGTGGGTGTTACTACTGGGAACAATTCTATTGTTTTTTTTCTTCTGGAGGGAACAGATGGTTTGAGGAATATGTAAGTAGTGCTATGGAAGTATAACTGTAGAGTGAGAGGGGGTGGGTGAGAATTTAGGGTAGGGTAGGGAAGCGGAGTGAGCCCAATCTTTATCAAGGGTGAATAAAGGGGGTTGAAAACTTACAAGAAAAACAATCACTGACTGAACTTAATCAGCTACAAATTTGCTGAGGAGAGAAGTAAAAGGGACAAATGCAGTTGAAAAGGCATCTGTACCAGTAAAAAAAGTCTTGATTTTGTTGCTGTAGGACAGAGCCTTATTAGGAGAGTTAGTCCAACATCACCTTGACCTGTGTAATGGTGATATATAACAATAAAAGTTTGCACTTGACTGTTTGAACAATGGTGTGATAGTAAGGAGGTTTCTATGGACTTTGAAAAGCAAAGTCCAAACACTACACCCCACTCCCACAGATTAGCAAAACAAAGAGAAAATGCAACTCATGTAACACTGGCCATATTGTGGTACCTCCATACCACTGATTTTGCTATCTAGGTGTACCATCCCTATGGTGGCAACTCACATTCATAGATGTTTAAATCTGAAGCTAGCATCCTGGTTTTCATTAGCGGAATGCTTCTGTAGCCTGGAACTCTTTTTCCTAACACCTGAGATAAGAGAGATAACCTAGAGTCACTCAGTAGTTTGTACCATGGTTAGCCATCCAGAACCCAACCTGTTACTCAAGCCCAAGTCACCGCCTTCCCAGTCAGAGCTCAAAACTCTGTGTCAATGCAGGTTACAAAATTTCTTGTATTTACTTTAATGTAATGGTTGGATACTACGATTTGTAATCTTTTTAATTTTAGTGAAATATACCTTGCAGATTGTCAATAAGGAATAATCATCATCATCATCAGCCCCCCTTTCCCCATTTTTTTACATGGGGTCGGGGTATCACATTAACTGTCACCAACTCTCTTGATTCAGTACCACACTCCTGCCTTCTTCAACACTCATGCCTGACTGTCACAGATCTTTTTGCACACAATCTATCCACCTCTTTGCTGGACGTCCTCATTTCCTCTTACCTTTTTCCTGTCTGTCACTAATTTTCCTCACCAGATTGTCTTTTGCTTTTCTGCATTTGTCCAAACCACCCTAATCTGTTATCTTTGATCTTTTCTGCAATTGGAGCTACTTTGGCTTCTGCTCTTACATCCTCATTTCTTTGTCTGTGCTACAGTGTGCATCCTACCTCCTTTCTCAGGCATTTAATTTCCATCATCTCTAGCTTCTTCAACTGTTCTGCCTTTTCTGCCCAGGTTTCTGGTCGCACCACTGTCTTACACACTTTACTTTTCAGCTTCTTTGGCACTTTTCTGTCCTAGACTACACCTGACACTCTATGCCAGTTGGCTGAAGCCCCTCTGATTCTAGCTTTGACCTCTTCATTCAGACTTCCCTTCTCCTCAACCATCCCTCCCAGATACTTGAAGCTGTTTACCTGTTCCACTGTCCTCCCTTCTATCTCTATTCTCAGCTTCTTTTCATCATTCACACTTAACACTCTGCTCATCTCTTGCATCCTCTATATTACTAATATATTCTCTGTAAATAGTATACTATGTTCATTCCATCTATAAAACACATTTTCACTACCACTAGACCTGTACTTTATTCTAACATCTACTTATGCTAAATTCACTAAGTTGTACTGTAACATGAACTGTATGTCTGCTGTTCTGAACTAAATTCACTAAGTTGCACTATATCATGTACTATATGTCTGTTGTTTTGAACAATGTCCTCTTTAATGATGGCTCTAACTTACTAGTGATAATATTTTTGACATTTTTGAATTGTAATTGACTTGTTACTCTAATTGTTTCATGGAACTTATCTCCCCGGTCCTCCACTGAATATGGGCCTTTCAAAGCCCAGTGGACTTCCCTGGTCATCAAATTGAAATAAAATAAAAATAAATAAATAAAATAAAATTCTGATTTCCCCAGTTTGCTACCATTACCACCATCTTATCTGCAGTTACTTTCATTCCCATGTGCCTTGAGTTTTGCATTCTATTCTCCTATATTTTGCTGAAGTTCTTGCTCAGAGTCTGCCTGTAATGTCACATTGTCTGCATACAGAAACTTTGTTGATCTGTCCCCTCTGACCTGTTTGCTAATGTAGTCCATCACCAGTATGAACAGCAGTGGGCTCAGAGCTGAACCCTGGTGTACATCCACTCCCACTGGGAACCCCCTCTGTGAGGCCGAATACTGTTCGTACTTGAGTCATTAGGCCCTTGTACATAGCCTGCACTAATTTTACTAATGTTTCTGGGACTTCAAACCACCACAGTACTGCCCAGATCAGCTTTCTTGGGACCTTGTTATATGCTTTTTCCAAGTCTAGGAATGCCCAGTTGGACTCTCTTCCCATCTTTAGCTTCTTCTCAAGTATCTGTCTCACTGTAAACATCGGGTCAATTGTACTTCATCCTGATCTGAATCTGAACTGCTCATCTCCCATCTTATGTTCAACTACTCTGCATATCCATTTATCAATTACCCTGTCCAGAACTTTCATGCAATGTGATAGGAGTTTGATGCCTCTGCACTGCTCACAGTTGTAAATGTCCCCTTTGTTCTTGTACACTGGCATGAGTGTGGTTATTCTCCAGTCATCTGGAATATGCTTTTCCCTCCACACTGCTATGAGTACCCTCAGGAGCCAAATCTCCCCTATCTTACCTAGCATCTTTATCATATATGTAACCTCATCTGAGCCTGCTGCTTTCCCTGACTTCATCTTCCTTAGTGCTATTCTTACTTCTTTTAGGGTGGGCTCCTCTTCTTCTCTCATTGTAGGCTGTGTCTGGGGCAGTACAGCTTCTGTGGAGTTTTCTTCATTCAGAAGCTGCTGGAAGTACTCCTTCCATCTGCCTTTGTTGTCCTGTGGACTGGTAAGCAGGTTGTTGGTGGCATCCCTAATGAAGGGTGTCTGACTGTCATCAATGACATTGTAGTAGTCATTGCTTATTGACTGAACATGGCTCTAGGGGATTCAGTCAGTAAGCAATGACTACTGTAATGTCTTTCCACTGGCCCTACTCACATACCTCTGCTAAGTTTCAGACATACCTCTATGGAACACTGCAAGGACCAACTTATATTAAGCAACTGCTTCTGGATAAATGGGTGAATAACCGATAATGGACTATATGGGATGTGTACTACTCATCAAAGCGTGTAAAACTAAATGGGATTCTTCAAACCCAGTTAGTTAATGTTCAGGAATGAACACTCATTCCTGTCAGTTTGGATGACTTATGAGTAGTAATATTTAGTAATGTAAAGGAAGGGCAAAATGACCCCTGTTTGGTAGCATGGAGGGGCTTTGCATTCTTCAGAAAAGAATGAACAGAAATGTATTTTAATACCATTTGATTAAGATTTTAAAGAAACATATAGCAGTGTCATGCTCTACAATAATGAGCTATATGTCCATTCATTATCCTGGTCTGGCATTCTATGAGGCTAGTCTGTGTTTTTATGAGACTGGTTTGCCTTTATATGAGGTTGGTCTGCTTTCCAGATACACCAGCACACATCTCCCTATCATTCAACTGTGCACCCTGTGCTGTCTCTGGTATAAGATCGATAACTTTCGATAAATAGCATAGGCTATTAAGGGTTCGACTCCATCTAGAAGATTTTTTTTTTAGTTAATGATTTGGTATAATGGCAAAAATCCTTATCTTAAAGTTGCAGAGCACAGGGTTTGATATTGGCTATGCTTATAATAGTATATTAGACTGATAGCCTAGTTTTAACCTATAAACCTGATAATGGAGCTGTTGTTCTGTGGCAAGTACTAATCCCATACACAGCTGCTTTATCAAATAAAACTCAGAATCAGAAGATAGGCTTGCCCCCATAAAGCAGGTGTTTCACCTAACAAAACAGTTATTTTGTTTGAAGTATGTTCCGTTCTTGGTATTTTACCTTACTTTAGGACTATAGGATTGTTCCCTGAGGGAAGGCATTAGCTGTGTCAGTCAGGAGTAGAAGGAAACCACACTCACTACAATTCCCGTCTCACATAGACCTACCACGACAGGAAACCAAACACATAAACACACAAAAACATACTCGGAGGCTCTAAATAAAAATCTGCCTAAGCAGCAGAGACCTCCAAAGCAGACACCCAAGCAACCACTACCCCAAAACAAAACACGTGCAACACATAGCTCACAAAGCCAGTGTGCTGAACAGTCACAGCCCTTAAGCCTAAACAACACACCTGATACGCTTGTAATAGGTGACTCTATCATCAGGCACACTGACGTCCCGCTCACCAGGCTGAACAAGGAGAAGGTCACAGTGAGCTGCCTGTCAGGTGCTAGGATCCGCCGCATAACACAAGCACTCAGGTCACTCCAAGGCAAGTACAAATATGACTCAGTCATTGTCCATGCTGGTGTGAATGACCTGAGACATACCTCCCTGGACTACATGAAAAGAGACATAAAGGAGCTCTTTGAGCATGTAGCCCAGGCCAGTATGACCCTGACCTTGAGTAGCATCTTACCTTCACCAAGAATGATGCCACAATATGAAGACAAGATGATCAATTTCGACAATTGGCTTAAGTATTGGTGTCATTCAAAGGGGATCCAATGCCTGTCAGCCTGGGATGACATGCTCGACAAGCCACGATGCTTTGCTAGGGATGGCTTGCACCTGTCACCCCTGGGCTTTCGGATATTGGCAAAGGCTCTTGCTACCCCCATAGTGCCTTTTTTAGGCAAGGCTCAAAAGACAAACCCACCTCCATAGGTATCACAAGGGATAAGAAACTAAGAGTAATGCTACTCAACACCAGAAGTCTAAACCTCAAGATGCACGCACTCGAAACTCTCCTTAGCATGGAGAACATTGATATCTGTGCAGTAACAGAAACCTGGCTCAAGGCTCCAGAGAGCACCCCAGCACTACCAGGTTATACCTCATACCATGCTTTTCGGCCCCAAAACTTGGACCGAACCACAAAAGGAGGGGGAGTATCAATATTCGTCAAAGATACCCACACCTCCAGGTTGGTGGCACAGCACGAAGCATCAGAGACTATCCATGTGCAACTAACAGTGGGTAAAACTGCCTTCCAGTTTATAGCCTGCTACAGACCACCCTCCCAAACCCAGGAACCCCACTCGGCCATCCTGAGAACACTAGAAAATATGAAGGTCTCTCCAAACACCATTATATTGGGCGACTTCAACTACCCAAACATAGACTGGGAGCATTACTCTAGCTCCAACACCCTAGCCCAAAGGTTCCTAGAATTTATAAACTCAAATGCTATGGAACAACTTGTTACCACTCCCACAAGAGGGAAAAACATACTGGACCTGATCATCACCAACATGTGGACTCTATGCTCCAGTGCTCCAGACCAGAAGAGTATCCCTCACTGTTAAGATCAGACCATAAACTAATCTCACTGGATATTCACATCCCGACCCCACCCCCTGCCCAGAAAGCCACAGTGAAAAACTTCTCTAAAGCAAATTTCACACTCCTCAAAACTGAGGTGGAATCATTCAAAGCCCTGGGCCTGTGGAAAATACGGCCCAGACCGCAGAATCCTTTATAAACGCATTCTATGAACACCTTCAGGAATGCATGGATCATGCAATCCCAAATAAAACCAAGACCCAATCCTCCAAAGGCAGACGTCCTGTCTGGTGGACCCCAGCCATAAACAAACTATACAATAGAAGGAGGAAGCTACTACATGATAGAGCAAAATCCCAAAAAGGGAAGGCATCTCTGATCAGTATTAGCAAAAAACTACGGGCACTCATAAAATCGTCTAAGACCAGCTTCGAGCGAAAAATTGCACAGGACACTAAGGATAATCACAAGGCTTTCTTCAGTTATGTTAGGAACCTGGGTGGGAATTCCCAGATATGCTCAGAATTAGTCCATAATGACAAAAAATACACTGAACCCACAGACATTGCCAACATCCTAGCTGACAGGTTCAGTGCAAACTCCCCCCCCCACCAAAAGGGCAAATATCTATCCCAGCAGAGTTCTGCCCCCTGACATCTCAGATGCTCAGGTAAGAGCCGCTCTCTCCAAAGCAAAAAACACAGCATCAATGGGACCAGACGGTGCCCCGGGCTGCGTCCTACATGAACTCCAAGAAGAGCTAAACCCATACCTAAAACTACTGTTCAATCTCAGCCTTAATACAGGATATGTAAAGGGCCTCATAGAAACAGACAACTGGTGCCGGAGCCATGGCCTCAAGCTAAATGCCAAAAAGTGTATAGTCATCCACTTTGGCAAAAACAAAGTGCCCACAAACTACCACATAGGTGGTAATCCATTAAGTACAGAAGAAGTAATTAGGGACCTGGGGACCCAAGTTGATAGCAATCTCTCATTTGACAACCACGTGGCCAAAGTGGTTAGAAAAACATTTTATATAGCCCACCTAATCATGAAGGGATTCACATCTAGATCAGGGGAGGTCATCGTGCCTCTTTACTCATCCCTCATCAGGCCCATAATTGAGTACAATGCCCCTTTTGGGATGTACCTTACCAGACACCTGCAGCAACTGGAAAGACCTCAAAAGTACCTCACCAAGAGGATCAAAGGGCTCAAACAGATGCCATATGCTGCCTGGTTAAAGACACTCCAGCTCTACTCAGTGGCATACCGCCTGCTCAGAGGTGATCTGTGCCTGACGTATAAAGCCATGTCCAACCCTGAATTAATGGACATGCTGCACCTCAGAAAATCCAAATCCCATCAAGCTACGTGCTCAAGAGACTTGAACCTCAGCACTGAAATAAATAGGACATGCTGGAGGGACAGATTCATAACCCAGTGGCTCCCTTCACTCTGGAATAAAATGCCAGTCCAGGTTAGGCAGAGTCCCTCATTGACTCTCTTCAAGAGGAATCTTGATGAGTGGATGGGAGATCGTAGGTTTACCCCAGGTATCACTTCTGTGTCACTGTTAGACAGAGGCACAGTATACTAACCTCGAAGAAGGGCATAGCAAAATTAATTTAAAATGGGTGGCAAAAGCCAAACACACTCTGGCTAGGCTTATAAATGCCCTAGGGCAGATAGCCTAGTATGAACCTATGAACCTATGTGTGTGAAGCATCTTATGGAAGGCAATGGAGGACCTCATCAGACTCACCTAGTCTACCTGACATAAAAATAGGTAAAAATGCAAATAATAAATAAGCTAATTTATGTAGTTTGAGGCTTTGTTGCAGTTTATTGGCGTAGCAATCACTGTAAAGGATCCTCCGAAATCTGTTTGCAGAATCTTCACATAACTGAATAGGCTCAGATGGAAGAAGGGAACTCACTGCCTGCGAAATGTGACCAGAAACTCCTCAGACCCCAAGATATATGTTAAATAAGATTTGGCAAAATAGATTTGGTGGAATCCTGTTTTGTGGAATCTTAGAGCAGGCTTTTATGCGCTCCCAGTGCTAAAAGTTATTGGAAAGGCAGAAGTTATCATTTTATAACAATCACAACTATGCTTTTTTATACATAAATAGTCTTAAGTAGCATTAAGCAGAAAGAGAGTAAATGGCTTTGTCAGTTGTCTTCGAGACACAGTTATGTCTGAGACTGTACAAGTTGTGTAATATAACATTTCTCATACAGATATCCTTCAATTCTGCATGGAAATACTAATTTTGTTTGTAATAGGCCATACAGTGTGAAACTCTGTTTCTTTAAAATTTCAGGAAATGCAGTGAGATTCTCTTTATGATAAAAAATTAAAAAATTGTTTTGTTTGAGAATTCCATGGAAAGTTAACTGCATTCTGTGATTTCACATTTTCCCACAAAGCATAATATGGTTGCTAACAACTGAGATTCAATGTACAAGTGTACGTAAAATTGAAATTAAATATTTTTTTTTCAGAATTCACCATAAAATTCAATTTCACTTTTTAGCAGAAATTTAAGTTTTCTATTTTTTGGGGAAATTAGCTCTCTGATATTGGTACCATACATTTACTTAGTGCTGTATGACAACCAATGTTATTGCTAGCTAGCATTACATGATTTCAAAGATTAATAGCTTTGGTGCAAGGCATGGAAAATATTTGTATATATGAAGAAATAATGCTGCAAATCTTGAATGTCTCAGCATTTGAAGTCACACAAAAAAAAAAAAAACAAAAGGAAAACTAATACTAATGAAAAACAAAATATTTCCAAGAACTTCTAGGGATGTCACTGTAATTTAAATATGGCATATATTATGGGATATCTTTTGTAATTTCTTATTTGATTTTGTCTGCATTTTGACTCATATTAAACAAATGGTATATCATGGTTATATGATTTCCTCAGTCATAAATGCATATCATGTTCTTCTTCTGACATGTTTGCTTCAGTGCTGTGTTTTTTTTTGTATTTGGGACTTACAGAAGTATTCAGAATTTGTTTACATTTCAAAGTGGAGTTTCAGATGTTTCAGTCATTGGTAGCCCACATCATTGTTATGAAGAGCTCTAAATGTCATCCTAGTTGAAGATTACTTTTTAGCCCCAAGGGTGTGACAAACATTAGTACAAAAGTGCATCCTGTCTACCAAAGCAGAAAAGCTGTGCAGCAAAAATGTCTAGGTTCACCACTTTTTATGATCCATTTCAGTTCCTAAGTCAGTTAAGTGTCAAAAAGGTGCCCAGCTGGCTTACTCCTGGCTGTCTAACACATGTTGCTTTTTTAAAGCAGCCAAATATTACATTCTCCCAAAGAAACACAGAGTTTTGAAAACATGTGAATACATAAGCATTTGCCTTAGCTACTAACTACACAGATCTAGCAGTCTGTCATACAAGTTTATCTTTCTGTACTGCAGAACTCAGATAGTGTAGGGCAGTCAAATTTGTTTCATAACATTAATTTTAATTTTGTCTTTTGATCTCTGCCAGAAAACATTGCTGGAAACTACCCTGGAGAATGCCAGCATTCGGGATGAAGTCAAAAATGTCAGGCAATCCTATGAAAAAGCCATGGAAAATGAGAAAGAGGCAAGGACAAAGCTAGAAGCTGCACAATCTGAAAATCAGATTCTAAAAGTGAAGGTAAAGGGGTTAAAATGGGAAATAACAAACAGTACTTCTATTAAAATATTTGCATATTTACATTTGAGGGAACCTGGCTAAAAAGAGTTATTTAAGAGTAAACTTATCTGAGTTTCTAACACTAATGCAGTTAAAACATGAGATCTTTTTTCTGCTCTAGCTGGAGTCATCACAAGAAGCAAACGCTGAAGTGATGAGAAACATGACCCGAAAGCTTTTCAGTCAGTACGAAGCTAAGCTATGTGAAGAAGAAGAGAAACATAAAGCTGAGAAAGAAGCCCTTCAGGTATGTATGATTGATCTCGTGAAATACAAATATTTTCTATAGAAGCTACTGTGTCAGTTATAAATATATTATCACATGGCTATTTCAGAACATACCAGAGAACCTGTATAAACAAATCAAGAGACTTCATTTTCGAAACTCTCAGAGCTTGTCTTTTAGTTCTAATGAAAGCCTTACTTTATTCATCATTTTCTATTCTACTGGTTCCAGGAACCATCCTGTATGAAGAATGAACCAAAATTATTTTATTTTATTGTATTTTTTTTTATTATCTGAGTTAGAGCACTTATCCATTTGGACCATTTTCAGAATCAGCTCAGATTCTGATTAAGCAGATTAAGTCACTGCTTCCAACAAGAGTATAGTCATCAGGAAATCAGTTCCTCTGTAACCAATCGGAGTATACTCACTTTTACAGGTGAATTGTCTGTACTCCTGAAATAAGTATACTCATCACTGTTCCCAAAGTCTAATTTCTAAAGTCCTGGTAAACGCATGTACATAAAGCTAAGGCAGCAAGATGACATCTACTTGCTTTCATGATTCGCTAAACATGACAGTGAAATGGTCAACATGCGATGTGCAGAGCTGGGATTATTAAGGAGCATTTACGAAAATCTAAAAAAGTAGAACAGTTCCATGTTTACATTAATAATGAAAAAGAGTGTGATACTGTCATGATGGGGGTGGTGTATTAAAGCAGTGGATGTTACTTCTTTTTCACAAGCTTCTCTGTTTCTTTTTCCTAAACACACACGCACGTGCACACACACACACACACACACACACACACACACACACACACACACTCACAAGCTTTTTTTTATATGCCTTCTTTATTTCATAGGCTCATAGGTAGATACTAGGCTATCGGCCCAAAGGCCTAAGTAAGCCTAGCCAACAAGGTTCTGAGGCTTACACCACCCAAGAAAGTTAATTTTCTGTGCCCCTGTCGAGCAGAGCCACAGAAGTGATCCCGGGGTGTATTTCCTATTTCCCATCCACTCATCAAGATTTTTCTTGAAGAATGCTAATGAGGAACTTTGCTTGACATAGATGGGTAGCTTATTGCAGAGTATAGGAAGTCTCTGGGACAGGAATCTATCCCTCCAGCATGTCCTGTTTATTGTGTGACAAGGTTTAGATCCCTAGACCGTGTAGCTCTGAGGGATTGGGATTTCTTTAGGTATAGCATGTCCAACAGCTCTGGGTTTGACATAGTTTTGTATGTTAGGCAGAGATCTCTTCAGAGTAGGCGATATGCTGCAGAGTAAAGCTGGAGTTTTTTGAGACGGTCAGTGTAGGGCATCTGTTTGAGGCCAGTAATCCTCTTTGTGAGGTACTTCTGTGGCCTTTCCAGCTGCTGCAGATGTCTTGTGAAGTACATTCCAAAAAGGGTGTTGTACTCTATAATGGGTCTAATGAGTGTCGAGCAGAGGGGAACAATGACCTCTTTTTTTCCTGGATGAGAACCCTTTTGTGATGAGGTGTGCCACATAGAAGGATTTCCTGACTACTGTGGTGATGTGACTATCAAAGGAAAGACTGCTGTCCACCTGGGTCCCAAGGTTTCTTATCACACATCCGGCGTTAAGTAGACTGCTGTTTATGTGGTAGTTCATGGGTACAGAGTTTTTACCAAAGGGGATGACAGTGCACTTTTTGGCATTGAGCCTGAGGCCATGCCTCTGACACCAGGCATCTGTCTCAGTGAAGCCCTTCTGTAGGATGTCTACATCATTTGGGGACTCGACTATGGCTCCTAGTTTGCAGTCATCTGCGAACTTCATTAGCCAGAGGCCTTCTGTGTTAGCATGTACTTCATAAAATTAGATACCAAACAGGAGAGGTCCCAGCACTGAACCCTGTGGTACTCCACTTGTCACTGGTTTGAAGTCAGATTTGGAGTCTGCTACTTTCATAGTGTGGGTTCTGTCAGTGAGCCACTTAGCAACCCATCTTGTGACATAGGGATTTATACCTAGTTTAGTGAGTTTATCTATAATTCCAGAGTGGGGGATGATGTCAAAAGTCTTGGCGAGGTCAAGATAGGCTGTGTGAACCACCTTACCCTCATCTACGGCTTTGGTGACTGCCTCAAAGAAGCCTTTCACAAACCCGAACTGGGTGGGGTCCAGAGTTTGAAGGTTACCAATGTCTCTGTTTATGAGTTCCATGATAATAAGTTCCATGGCCTTGCAGACCAGGCTCGTCAGGCTAATAGGGAGGTAGTTCCCAGGATCAGTGGTGGTTCTCCCTTTGTGGAGTGGGATAACTGTTGCTGTGCGCCATTCAGTGGGACACAAAGCCTGACATGAGACTATGATTGAACATAGTGCTTAGGTGGGGAGCTAGTTTGTTCTAAAGTTCATGTAAAATGCAGGCTGGGATTTTGTCCAGTCCCATGGATGCTGTGTTTTTGGTTTTAGAGAGCGCAGCTTTTACCTGCATACATGTGATTACAGGGACTCTGCATTCTTCCTGTATAGACATGGGCCCTTTAGGGGGTGAGAGTGGGGAGGGGGGTAAAGTTAGCACTGAACCTATCTGCCAGGATGTTGGCAATATCAGTTGGTTCTGTAATTTTCATGCCATTGTGCTGTAACTCAGAGCAGATCTTGGTGTTGCCATTGAGATTCTTGACATAACTATAGAATGCTTTGTGGTTGCCCTTAGAATCAGTGGTGATTTTGTTTTCGTAGCTAGCTTTGGAGGATTTTATAAAGGATCTCAGCTTCTTACTGAGGCTGACCAGGGAAATCCTCCACTCGTGGGATTTTACTCATAGGTTCATAGTAGGTTACAAGGCTAATGGCCCTAGAGCCCTGACAAGCCTAGTCATATTTATCCTGAGGTGCCCTGCCCCAGTTGTCAGTGGTTAGGCAAATGAAGTTTGCAGAGGTAAGGGTCTATGGTAGTTAATACTGACGTTCTCTGTCCAGAAGAGAAATGGGCGCCACTCTAGGAGTGAATTTGTGGTCACCTATCCATTGATCTAGGTTGCATTTGAAGAGAATTCCAGTGATTGCCTCCTTTAAATCCACTTGCATTCCTACCACCATTCCGTATCACTTTTCACTGTATTTCGTATCACACAGAAATCTACAGTTCAGAGTCACAGACCTCTAACCATATAACTATGCTTACAACCATCTAATTGTATTAAAGTCCAAATAATTAGTACCCACAGGAACATTAGAAAAATGTTGTCTTGAAAATCTTGATCAACCAGTAATAGTTCATATATTTTTTCTCATGCTTGCATTGCACAGTTGAAGATTATCTCACACATTTGACTGCTTTGCCACTTTATTCTGTGGTTACATAAGTTGTTTTCTTTCCAGTTAAAACATTGTCATGCAAAGACTAGTAATGTCTTTCAGCTTTTCTCGGTTAGGGGTCATGACAGCAGAACTCCGGTCCGCTAATGACTGGCAGTGGATTTTTACGATGCCGAATTGCCAGCCCGACACCCAACCTTCAAAGAAGGCACACCCATTCACACACGCACCTACCTGCATGTCTTTAAACATCACTCGACTGCGGGGAGGACATGCAGACTCCACACAGAAGGTGCTCCAGCCAAGAATCAAACGGGAGAATTTGTTGCTGTGAGGCAACAATGCTATCTGCTGCACCACAGCGGCCTTAATGGACTCTGGAGCCAGAGCCAATTTCAACTAATAATATTCTATTTGAAAGACATATTTAACTTACTGTGCCCTTAAATGTGCATGGAAGTTTCTAAAAGAACACTATAATTATCTGAAACTCAATGCCTCTTCAGCTGTCCATCTAAAGTCTCATAAGGGGATAAAGTACTCAAAGGACAATAGCAGATTACAGCTTATCAAGTGATAAACGTACATTTTTTATATAACAAAAGCATCAATGTATATTTTTGTAGGTGCAAGATTCATAATCAGAACACATTTCCTCTTTCTTTTCTATTGTGTCCCAAAACATGCATTTGTCATGTAATGGCTTAAAACATACCTCTTAACCTGCAGACATTAAGAATAGGAACAAAAGACCTTGAAACATAGGAACATCCAGCTAAAAATCGAAACAACGAATTAGCATAACATTTGAATACCAAATAACATATAACTTTCTGCTTCTGGTATGAATATGGGTACAACTCAGAAATGCATGTTTTAAAACAGTGACAAAATTATGGAAAAATATAAGCATATTATCAAAGAGACACTATAAAATCTATAGACTTTAACAAACCAAATTCCAAAATTCTACCAGAAAAAGCCATTTATTTTTACTTCACAAAAAGGGAAATGCAAGATGTGTCTCCTGTTGGTCTACCAGACAGCTTCAAAAATCCCATTTGATAAGGGAGATTCAGAAAATTGTGTGAGGGTGGTAAATCAAGGCTGAAATTAGGGACACACCTCTAAAAATTAGGCCTAAAAATAGGAATGTTTCTCCAAAACAGAGAACATTGAAGGGTCTGCCTTAAAAGTGCAATGGTATGTGAAATATGATACAGCTGTTTTTTACACATTTTTTCTACCAAAACATCCACTCACACTTTCAGTAGGCATAAGTACACATTTTAATACTCTTATTTCATTTCATTGCAGTTTTGTTGACAAGGTGCATTCCATTCAACTTACAACCTTTTTAGTGGAGACCAGGGTGGTATTTATAATGAACAACAGAAGTGTATCTAGAACACAAACATTGATGTTTATTCACTGGCAGTTGCCAGGAAATCTGAAAAAGTCAGTCTGATCACCAAATCAGGAAGATATTACTTGAATTTAGCAGTTAATTTAAAGGCTCTGACTTTCTGATACTGCAGTGCTGTTAATGGAACATCAGTGCAGGTACAGTACCTCCTTTTCATCTTCCAGCATCAAAGGCGAGTATAAAATCCTCTCAGCTGCCAACACAGATGTCTTATGTACACCTCGTAGCCCCAAACTAGTGCTTTTAATCCTTTTAGCCATTAGGGAGCAGAATGTTCATCACATAATTCATTTGTACTTTTATAATCAACAGTTCTTCTCTGTCACCTGTTCAGAAGTTAAACAATCTGAAATCAAGACCAAAAGTTATTGCAACAATAGGATCCCTCCTATGATGTTACATAAACTTAGGACCAGATGACACAACTATATTTTTCTCTCCTTTGAGTATATGTGTGTCATCATATCCTTTCTTTCAACATTCTTGCTGAAGATATATTTATGTCTATCTGTCTGTATTATAAATACATATTGCAACTTTGATCAGATCATAAGAACCTGCAATCATTCTATAAAACAGAGGTGCACTGGTTGATGAAGATGAAAATAATATATAAAAAGAATATATAATATTTCAAGAAAAAAATAAAAATTATCCTGTACAAAAAAGTCTAGCTACTGAGTACCTCTACACCATATAAGTAAATATGTATCTTATAATGATTAACCTTTCTATTTTTTTCTCTGTAAGTAAATTATTTTGCTCTTAAGCTAAATCAGCTTTGTTGAAACCAGCCAAGCAGGCCCCAGCAGTTAAGTGTGGCCTGTACTTTACAGGCCATGGTGTCTCCCTTGAACTGGTTTGTTATAGATGAATTTTTTGATTGGATTGCTCTTGGTTCCTTAATCTATATATCGCTGTGTGTTGGATCTGTTGTTGGCTATTGTGTCATGTCTACACTGGGAGAACTTCCTGGTTACATGCTTAAACAAAAGAATGATGCTACTGACTATTTAAACAACCAGTGTCTCTATTTATGCCCCTTATGATAATCTGACTGCCAAATCTACCCCATTTCTCTTTCACTGTTATTGTCAGTTGTATAAGCTATTTAAATACTTCCTCCCTCCCATTGTTTCAATAAATCCAAATAATGAGTGCCCATCCAGCAAACCTATACTACTCTTGAGTTAACCTCGATTATTATAAATTAACCTCCATTATTATAAATTGTCTCTGATAACTCCTCCTACTCTCATCTCATTTGCCTTACTGCTGGGAAACAGTAGATCATATTGGAAGGTTCTTCCCCTTAGACTGCTAAAGTTCATGTTAACCTTTTTCTTATCTTCCTGGCTTCCAAGTGTGTTCTGCACTGCTTAGAAGGTTTACCCCTCTTCAATATATCTTTTAAACTCTGCTCATCCTAAAGTTATAGAACATTGACCCTTTCTACAAATTGACTTCATTGCCATTAATTTAGTACCCCTTCTCAAGTATGTATGCATTTATCTATTTATATATATTTGTACAGTAGAATTTTACTCTTTTCTTGTAGTATTATAAACAAAAGACAGTAAATAAATAAATAAATTGTGATCTGAGTCAAGAATTGTTTTCATTTAAGGTAGACCATCATGTGTTGAGACACTAAAAAGCAACCTTTCTAGACCCCAAAGACCACCTAGACATTTCTTCTACAAAAAGAATCCTCAGCGACCCCAAAAGCCCTCCATGAAAACAAAACCCAACACAACACATACAGCTACATCTCTTGGAGCCTCAACTACAAAGTCCTTAAGGCAAGCCAACACACTAACCATTATTTTAGTCACAGGAAATTGTGAGACACAGAGATGTCCTGCTCACCAGGCTGAAGAAGAAAATCATGACCAGTTGACTATCAGGGGCCAGGATCCATCAAATCACCCATGCACTCAAATCATTTGACCACAAGTACCCCATGACTCAGTCATAGTACATGTGGGTGTAAATGACCTGAGATGTACCTATCTGGACTATATGAAGACAGACATTATGGAGCTCTTGGACTGTGTGTCCTAGGCTGGTATGGGCCTAGGATTGAGCAGCATTCTACTTTCACCAAGGATGATGCCACAATATGAATAAAAGATGATTGACTTTAATAATTGACTTAGTTTCTGGTGTCATTCCAAGGCATAGAATTTTTGTCAGCATGGGAAGATATGATCAACAGACCTCATTGATTTGCCAAGGATGATCTTCACCTGTCCCCTCTCAGCTTTCAAATATTGGCTAAAGCATTGTTCTCTCCCATACTGCCTTTTTAGGCAATGCCAAACTGACAAACATTCCAACATAGCAAAACAACCCAAAGGAATCTGAAGGTATTGCTGATCAATGCCAGGAGCCTAAACAAGAAATTCAACTCCCTCCAGGTTCTCCTCACCTTGGAGAATATAGGCATGCAGTTACTGAGACAAGGTTTAAAGCCATAAGGAACAAACTGGCAGTGCAGAGTTACAATGCCTTCTGCATATTTAGGCCAGCTACTACACAGGCAGGGACCAAAGGTAGAGATGTCTCAATTTGTATCAACAACAAACTGACCTCATGACTAGTCAAGCAGAATAACACACTTGAGCTTCTCTATGTCTTAATTTCCATAGGCAAAGTCTCATATCATATCCTTTCAAGCTATAGGTTACCCTCTATGACCCAAGACATGCATAACTCATACTTGGACTTACTGGAGGCTCTACCATATTCATGAGTGACTTCAACTACCCCACTATAGATTGGGATAGTTATACAACCCTAAACCTGCAGACCCAGAGATTCCAGGAATTTGCAAGCATGATCACCTTGGACCAGATAGTCCAGTTGCCCAATAGGGTTGCAAGCATAGTTGACTGATACTCACAAACATGAGAGAGTGCTGTATCCCTCTAGCAGAGTGTCCTCTCTGGTAAGGTCAGACCACAAAGCTGTCTCCTATAATAATAAAAATCAATTATGTGACTAACTAACCCTGTAACATTTGGGTACTATTCTAAGGCAAACTTTGTACTACTAAGTTATAACCTGTCAAAAATTCAAACCTCTCCTCACAGTCCATGAAAACATATCTGCTTATGTGGAATCATTCACAGAAATCCTATACTAGCATGTCAATAAATGCATAGAGACACCAGGATTAAGAAATGCCATACCCAGCAGGATAAGAATGCTCTCATTAATCTACACAATGACGAATAGGGCAAATTACGTCCACTAAAGCCAAATTTCAGGTAAAGATAGCCTACCAGGCAAAGGACAACAAGACTTTCTTTAGCTACATCTGAAACTTTAAAGGCAGAACACAGCAGTATGCAGAACTGATTATAAATGGAGCCACCTACATGGACCCAGAAGACATAGCAAATCTGATGTCTGACAAATTCAACTCCAGTTTTACACCCTGGTCTCCATCAGCAGCCCCACAGGAAATACCATCTAACAACCCCCAACTGTCACTAGAGAACAGTTCACAGATACACCCTCTGAGGCCAAAAACACTGCTGCAATGGACCCTAATAATATCCCAGGATGCCTCCGAAATAGCCTGAAACATGACCTTTCAGGATCACTGTACTGTCTGCAAAAGGTAGGCCATCAACAGGCCTCAGAACTGCAGAAACACAAGTCTGACTAGTTTCATATGCAAAACTATGAAAGAATTGTCATGGAAAATATTACTAATAAGGTTTTGTCAAGGGTAGATCATGCCTACTCAGTCTGGTAGACTTCTTTGTGAAGGTCACTAAGGCATTGGATGAGGGAAAAATGGTCATACTGCCTACCATGATCTGCCTAAGACATTTGATACAATACCCCACTTGGGCAGTGTAAACAAATTCAGGAATAAAGGCATAAACCCCTGTGTTATGCATTGGATAGCTGTCTGTCTCTCAGAAATGTCCCAGGAAATTAGGATAGGAAAGAGCACCTTCACAAAGAGGCTGGTCACTAGTGGACTTCCTCGGAGCTCTCTGCTGGGTCTGCTCCTTTTTGGTATCAACTTCTTGGAAGCCAAGGTCAATGTCAAGGATCTCTTGCTGACTGAGTTTACAGATGAGTACAAACTAGGAGCAGTCATAGAATCCCCCAAAACATTAACATCAGACTGGAAGGACTAACACAGCCAAATGACTGGTGACAAACCCACAGCTTAAATGCATAATGCTACCCTTTGGGAAGTCAGCTTCAACAGGAAATTACCTGATCAATAACACATCCCTAAGAGTAGAAGCAGTAGTTAGGGGTTTGGGTGCATCTGTAGATAGTGACCTGGCTTTTCACCAACTAGTGAATAATGTAATAAGGAAATCCTTCTATGTTGCCCCACTTATAAGCAAGGGCATAGTATTCAGGTCCAAGGAAGTCATGATTTCACTGTACTCCTCCCTCATCAGGCCCATCATTGAGTTCAACACCCCTTTCCGTATGTACCTGAACAAGCACATGCAACAAATGGAACACCCATAGAGGTTCCTCACAAAAAGAACACAAGGAGTAAACATTACGTTCTATGAAGACTGCCCCAAAGCCCTATCTCTCTACTCTGTTTCTTACAGACTGTTGTGAGGTGATCTATGCCTGGTATACAAGGCATTCTTGGATCACGTTCAGATGGAACTTTTGCATATCCGCAAAACAAATAACAACAGAATCACTCTAACTAGGGATTTAAATTTGTTTTTGGCATAAATAGGACATGTTGGAGGGAGAGGAATGTGTTTCAGAGAATTCTTCTTCTCTGGAACAAGCTTCCCATTCATAAGAAGCAGAGTTTTTCCCTAACCCTATTCTGTGGCACAGTGGTGAAGCAGTTAGCATTGTTGCCTCACAGCAAGAGGTTCTCCGGTTCAATTCTTGGCTAGGGTGCCTTCTGTGTGGAGTCTGCATGTCATCCCTGCATTCGTGTGGGTTTCCTCTAGGTGCTCTGGTTTCCTCCCACATTCCAAAGACATGCGTCTGGAACATTTCTCCCCCAGCATCTGCTGAAAATGAGCTCTGTTCCAGTTGGACTTTCCCAGTAAACAAATGTTAAAATAAATAAATAAGAGAACCTTGTACCAGTGGATAGGAAAACTGAAATACCCCCAGGGATTAGCACCTATTTTTCTACTGGACAAAGGCAGCCAGTAAATCTTGCCCTAACTTACATATACCCCTAACTTACATATACCCCTTAACATGAACAATAAGTTATATAAACGTGCAAGATACTTATAAAGGCCCCAGTGGATGCTAGCCTAGTAAATACCTATGAACCTATGAAGAAGCAATCCAGAAACAGTGCCATTTTTGAATCCATTAGTGTTTTTCGGATTTACAGTTTTATTTTTATTGGACTCATATATTCTGGCAGGTTGGTGGTTGTGTTCATGTGTGTGAGAATATAAAAGATACTGAATGTAACAAAGACAAAATGTGTATATGGTACAATAAGCAAATATATAGAATAAATGTAATATAAAAGGTAACATAGATGAACTACTCACATAGTTTCTCATTTAATCCTGAACAGCAGGAGTCTTATTAATATCTTTGCTTCCTGCAGTCTTCTAAGGCAGGAGACCACTTGCTTCCTGAGAGCTTTTCTCTAAAATCCTCAACCGAAAACACCTTTCATTATATTTATAATAGCTGCTAAAAGGTGGGAGATACAAAAAATATAAAATATGTTAGCTCTTTGGTAGACAATGGGCTATACATTGGTTTTACTATCAGTTATCTGTAGATCTTATTGTATATTGCTGACTTATGAAGAAAAAACTATATTTTGTTTGCCAAGAAACAACTAGTGTTATGGTCAACAAAGGATTGTATAGATCCAAGATATGAGTGAAAGGATTGCTCACCTGTTCAAGAGCTTTCCAATGACATATGGCAAGAGGGGACAGAATAAATATTTTTTTTGATATTGTCAAATTTATGCAAATAATGTTATAAGGTCCCCACAATGGGCTAGCAATTAAGGAGCCTTAATTGTCATCACTGGCACTGGAGAGGGGCGTTCACTTGGAATACAAATTGATACACTCAGTATTTCCAGATGCAGATCTCTCGGCATCAAACACAATTTCTCTTAAGAGCACACAGAGAACACACTCAGCCTGGGGTCTGGGTTTCTCTCTGTCTCTCCCCAGGTCCCCAGTAAGGCTCCCTACTGGCACAGCTATAGGTTTAGGTCTTCAGCCGAGTGTCCAAGCCAAGTCCTCCAGCACCCTCTTTGTGAAACCAGTGCTTCGTGTCACTGCTCCAAGTAGCTGACACACTCATTAAGAGTTAATTTTAACACACACACCTGGGAAAGGCTGGCACAGATGCACTAGCTATGCCACCTTCTGTCCAGACTATAGGGTAGTTTCAATGCCACCAGTCAGTTACTGTAAGGCTGTTAAAAGGGTATCAAATTATACTTTAGTAAAATTAATATTAATATAAATGGTAGTTTGACCAGCAGCAAGGCTTTCAGGAGTAGCCAGAGTTATCATTAATAAATACAGGCAAATACTCTCAAAACTTAAATATTTTTCTAAAAGGACAAGCCACAATGAGAAGTTTAAATATATTTAAAAATTAATAAAAGAACAAGAAAATACTAAATATCTATTTACAGTAAACACCAAAGTTTCAATCACAGAAAATATTAAAAAATAATGCAGCTGTAAAGATTCACACAGTTACAGAAAAACAATACATAACTATTCTTACTATATTTTCCTGACTAATCTACAGAGTACTAGTCCCTGGTCACTTACTAGCACAAGGCAAGATGAAGTGGGTGAGTGGTCTTCCTCCTTTATCAGGTTCCAAGAACAGACTGCTCCTGAGACTTCAGTCTCCTCTAATATTAAAACATTATTTCTGTACAGAATGACATCACATACATCTGGTCATCTGACTTCTAGTTTCCCATGCAATCTCCACTGCTAGAAGCTGTCAGGATTTAGCACCTATGTGTTACCATACACACAGAGATAGAGCTTTCCTCAGATCTGCTGCTGTTCCTGAAAGTCATAAAACCATTTCAAACCTCTACCTTCCCAGAGTAGCAATTAGCTCCCTGCTAGAGACAATAAAGAAGGCTTCATAATACTTGGTTTCCCAGACATTTTGTCTCTGGCTGCAACCAGAACTGTAAAATACAATCTTTATGGCCTAATTTAATTTCAGCTATTTTTTCAAAGTTTGCTACAGCTGGATTGTGATTAACCTCTTCCCTTCCAGTTTTCTCTGTTAAAAGATATACATTTGATTCAGTTACAATAATAAATGTACATTTCTTTTCTTTCCAGCAGGTTACACTGTTGATAGACTTCAACACAAGCAGCTTTACAAACATATTTTTTAACACAAGCATCTGTACAAATCAGTTTGATACACAAATGACATATAATTCTTTACAAAATTCCAGGTGGCTGTGCTGGCATATGTTACACATCCACTGCCCCACTTCTCCTGGCATAGCAGAGTACCTCCTATTGTCATATCTGCATATAATAATTTCTCAATATTTTAGAACAATATTGTTTTATTTTTATTTTCTATTTTGTTTACTGTGAAAGTCCAATTGAGACAGAGCCCATTTTCAGCACAGGCCCAGGGAGAAATGCTCCAGACACATGCCTTTGCATTAATCTACAGACACTTTGTGATAAATGACAAGTATCAGTGGCAATATTGTGTGCTTCAATGTTTTGTATAAGATGGCAACATATGTTCACCTGTAGGTAAATTTTTAATGAAATTAATGCAGTTATGAAAAACAGATAATAGTCATATTTACCAAAAGAGCATTTATAGTTCAGATTTTCTTAACATTTTTGTTTATTCATTTTACATTTGTTTACTGGGAAAGTCTTACTGAACATTACTCACCATGTTTAATGTAATTTTTAACCAACATCCACTGCTTGAATACATTGCCCTCAACAAGATGATATCATGCTATATTTTTGCATTATTAATTTAAACATAGAAATATGCACATTTTTCATAATTTTTGGCAAATACTCATTAATAACTCCAGCTCTGTGTATGCTATGATGACCATTTCACTTGTACGCTTATCAAATCTTGTCATCTTGTAGAGTCCACCCAGCTGCCAAAAAGATGAGTATACTCTTACAGGATGCACAAGAACTTTGCTTTCCTGATGACTGTACTCTTGTAGGAAGTAATGAGTTAACAAGGAAAGAAAGAAAGTAGTAAACATAGAAGTAGGCATACATAAAGAAGAGAAAATTATAGAGGCCACATAAGATAAGATAAACCACACAGAAACATATTATTTAAAAGTGAAACTTGACAAAGCAAACTGCATAGGAAAGAGATGACAGAAAATGGTGAAAAACAAGAAATAGAGCAGAAACTAACAATTAAATAGATAGAATAAGTATTAAGAAAAATGAACATAAAAACAGCACCAGGTGTAAATGGAGTAAGGCATGACATTTATCACTAAATGGAACAATAGCAATTGGAAAAATTAGTTAAATTGGTCCAAGAATGAGATGATGAGAGAGAGAAGGTGTGGTAACATTAGTATAAATAAAAAAAAGGTAAGAAAACAAATGTGGAGATATGGATACTAATCATGGTTGAGCTGCTACAGTAAGATGTTTGCAAAATTAATGTACAATATACTGAGTAAGTTGAGATGCAAATAGAACACATAAGAGGAAATTATTATTTTATGCCATTAAATATATTTTATAGAAAAGGAGAATATGTTACTGAATTGTTGCAACAATATCTTGGAATTATTAATGTATAATAGGCTGGATAAGTGAGTATGGATACACAGCAGAGATAGAAGGAATAAAATTAAGTAATGATAACTTGTTATGACACTACGGGGGCATTTTGGAACATAAAAAATATATCAATCAAAAATGAGAGTATATCATGCAGGAAATGATGCATATTGTACATAAGTAATTCAAATTCACAATGTATTTTTCCAAAACAAGAAAAAAAAAAAAAAAGAAATAAAGAAAAAGAAAATAAAATGTCTATGTTTAAAATAACTGCTTATTTCCAAACATTGCATGCATGGTGAATGTGTATGCATTACTAGGAAAATATAAAGCTGAAATGCATTGTATATTTTTAAAAGCATTTATGGTTGAAGACTGAACATTGTAAAAAGAACAATTGTATATACTGAAGAAGGTAGAGGGTAATATAAATATGATTAACTTAGTCTTGCAAATGTGTTTGATAGTAACACAAGGACTTTAAGACGTCTTATTGGGAAAATAAGGGAACAGGAATGCATTGGGAGATTTTATGGGTTAGTGACAAAAATGGTGTGACTGTAATTTAAACATAAGTAAATGCATATTATTTAAAAGCACGTTGTATAAAAATGTTGTTCTTCTTTCGGCTTTTCCTGGTTAGGGGTCGCCACAGTGGAACTCCAGTCCGCTAATGATTGGCAGTTGATTTTTACAGTGCCGTGGAGCCAGACCGATGCTCAGCCTTCAACGAAGGCATGCCCATTCACGTATTTCTAATGAAAGAAAATAGGAAGTAAAAGGCTGGGAATTATATGATGTAAGAGCTGGGAATTATATGATGTAAGAGCTGTGAATTGTATGATGTAAGAGCTGAGAATTGTATGATGTAAGAGCTGGGAATTATATGATGTAAGAGCTGGGAATTATATGATGTAAGAGCTGTGAATTGTATGATGTAAGAGCTGTGAATTGTATGATGTAAGAGCTGTGAACTGTATGATGTACAGCTACAATGAGCTTTATAAGAAGGAGAAAAAGAAATGAAGAAGGATACAAAATGTGGGACTTTATACAGAATGCTGTCCATGGAAAGGTTAATGTTGGAATGAAATACAAAAGTAGAAGAAGACAGTATAATATGAATGCCTGTAGAAGCATATAAGACACTACGACACATGCTTTTGTGTATTGTATAAAATACTCTGATTTGGAAAATAGTGATACAGAAAGGGTATAGACAAGATTTGGAAGTGTTAGATGTAAAACTGCAAGAGTTGCATATTAACATGCTGAGAAAAAGATTTGTATTGCATGGGAGTAATATGAAAGGGATGGTATATAGTAGTGTTTTACAATAAAATTTGGAATGCAGAAGAAAAGTTAAAAATACAATATGGACCGTGGAAGAAAGAGAAGCGCTACGTCAGTAGAATGGACAGTCTGGTGATATGAAAAATATGATTTTTTTTTTTGTAAGTTGCTTTGGTGATTATGAAGCATCTAAGAATAATAAAAAAATGAAGTGTATAATGTACACTATAAGAATTTAGAATAAAGGTCCTTCCTCGTTTTTGGTTCTGTTAAAATGGGAGAGAGAGGGAATAAAACAGAATGCATTGAGCTCAAAAGATGTCTTCTGTCTGGCAATGCCTAGGAGAAGTTCTTGAGAAGATACAGAAGAAAATCGGGTCTATATTATCTCACCGAAATGGCAATACAGTGAATGCCGTTTCACCGACAAGTAAACATCGATCCATCACTTCCGCGAATGGCCAGAACATTGATTTTTTTCCAAGGGAAAAAAATCATTAGTCCAACCACACACAAAACACCATACCTAACATTACATATTGGGGGGCTTCGCCCCACCCCTACACCCCCCTAACTAAATATACCACCTCTGAGATCACACTACAGTGGGGAAAAGGGCAATTACACGGCAACGGCCAAGTGATTTTTTTCCCTTGGAAAAAATTCGATGTTCTGGCCATTCACAGAAGTAGTAGATCGATGTTTACATGTCGCTGAAACGGCATTCGCTGTGTTGCCATTTCGGCGACAGAAAGTAGACCCAAAAAATCTAGTCACAGTGGCAAACGAGTTTTCTGTAATTGAACAAATGAAAAAGTATTTTAAAGATAATAGAGATATTGGAATTGTGATGAATATGTAGCTGAAGGGCCCTCTGTGCTTTGTGAGGGACAGTCCCTCTTTGACAATGTGCCCAGTGAAAAATAATTAAAAAATGGCAAATGTCCAGAGATTTTAGAATAAAAACATTTCTTATGTTTTCTTTATTAGTTGTATAAAAAAGTTATTTTGCATCTGAAACACCTACATGTTATATGAAACAGCGTAAATAGCAAAAATGCTACAAGAATAAGCTTTTATTTGGGCAAAAAGTGAAAACTCTGTACTATGCACTGGCCATGGGTATGTTTTGTCCAGCAAAATATCATGTTTCTACAATAAATGTCCCACTTTGGGCATTTGAAAAATTGGCAGCCCTGTTTTAGAAAAGGATGCAGTTGAAGATATGCAAGCAACTGCATCTTGGCCTGAGACTATGGAAAGGTTGAAGGAGAGAAGAGCTGGTATTGCAGGGTCTGGTGATGGACAAAGACATTCTAATGAAACTGATGCGGTTTCATGCAAGTACGTCTTAGAGGCAAACTAGAATACAGAGAGAGAGAGATGAATGAAAGATATCAACCCTGTGGTGAAGTGCTTACTGAGCAGTCAACTGAACAAGCTCAAACTGGCACAACATATGTGGTATTTGTAAAAAGTATAAATAGTAAGAAAATTGTTGCTATAATGCTTAAATATTTACCTTTTATCACACAGACAAAATATTTTCCAAAATCTCTTCATTTGTTAAGTTATGAATACTAAATGTTCAACATTTGTTGAAAACATTAGGGCTATTCAAGGAATTTATGTTGTTCCATTCTCTGGAAGGTCAGTTAACATCACCAGGACCTATAAACTACTCAGGATTTTATATTTTCTGTTGGTAAAAGATAACTCTATGAAGCATCTGTGTGTAGGCAGTGACTTAATTTCTTCAGTCGAAATGCATCATTTATGAAACCTGAAATCTAACATGCCACTACTGAATTTAACAAAAACTGCAGTTGCAAACTTCATCCCTGTCCATTTTCAAATGCAGCTTAAATCGCCGAATGAGAAAAAAAAATTTACCCCAGGACTGCCCCTGTGCTACTAATGGACAGATGCATCTCCTAAATGCTTTCTCCCAGGCCTGGGTCCCCTCAAATTATCTATGGTATGATCCCAGTTATTCTCATTGGGGGTACTATATAATTATTGACCATGGGATGGGTAAGGCCAGTATATAACCAAATGGAACAGGTTATTTCAAGCACAAAAATGGAGCTTGGCTAGGGTTAAAATGGCCCACAAGTACAGCTAGTCTAATACTTATCAATGACTCTATGAACCTATGATGCTAAGCATTGCATTGTGTTGTACTGTTTTATATGTTTTGCAATGTACTGTATTATGTTATATTTTGCAATGGAGCTTTTCTCTTCAGGAGTCCGCTAAAAAAAAGGATATTTTTTTTACTCAGATGGACTTTCATGATAAACAAATGTTAACAAATATATAAAGCTCTGCCTTTTTCAGTGCTTGCAGATTTATAATATTCTATAATGCCTACCTAAATTTTCACAAGTTAACTGTAATGAGAAAAAAAAAATGGAGAAAAATTGAGTGTAATGTAGTAACAACTCCACTGCTAAAACTTTTCGCAGAATCTGCTCATTTATTTATGCGTGTTTAACCAATATGATGTTTTTTCGTAAAAAGTGTAACGTATTGGTAGATGAATGCGGATGATATAACTAGCTTTTTGCTTGGTATCACTGTACAAAATTCACTCAACACATGGCACTCTTATTAAATCTTTATTTTTTCCTTGAAATTCTTACAGATATTTCTCCAAGTATGTTTCTTCACTTGTGGTCCAAATTAAACAAAAATGTTTGCCTTAAACACTGAGATTTAATAGTAGTTCATAAGTGCATTTTTGGTTATCACTGTATGTGATGTCATCTTCTGTCACTTCCCCACAGTGGATTTTGAACTTCCTGTGCCAGTAATTAATGCAATCTGTCATTAATGTTTAATGTTCATTGTTCAATGTGACACAAACTAGGGGCCTTGGCAGAGACCATAGGTAAGTTTGCAACCTATGAAGAAATTCCATACAGTCTGTCACCAAACCATTTGTGTAAGACAGCCTTGAACTTATCAAGACTAGAGGCCTTTCTTTTTCTTAGTGGTAATTCATTCCATACTCTGTTAGTCCTTTGATTAATATATCACTTCTCCAGGTTTGTATTGTAAATGAAATTGTTCACAAAATGTGTTTATTATTCCTAGTACTATAACCATGCTGTCTTATCTCTACACCGATTGTAATTAAAATAGCAACATCATTCATTCATTTGTGCATAGGTATGAGGTTACTTCTGACTAATCTGCACTGTATTAGGTACAGGGACTATTTATTCAATTAGCTCCTATAATTTAGATATTTAAATCAATCTATCTGCTTAGTACAATACTTCTGAAATGTTCTACAGTTGTAGACACAAGCAACTCCAGAATATTCTATATAAGGTTTTACAACAACCTGTTTAAGAGGAATTAGAAGTTGGTCATCATGACTGGAAATGCTTTACAAAATGTCCCTAATAATGGGATAGAACTTCTTAACAACAAATAAAATATTATCCTCGTATCTAAATTGGTTATCCAATATTAATTCTAAATCTGTACCCCCTGATTCACCAGAATGGAAAATGGAAATGAAAGAGGTACTAGTAGCAAGGAAAACAGAATTTCAATTATAATCTGAAATACTGGTTCTTGTTTTTTTTTCCTTTCTTATCAAGATGCAGTCCATAGCCAAGAAATAAGTGGTTTTGAATGTTTAGAGAAGGCATAGTCCTGTGAACCAACTGCCATTGACCTCTCTACAATCATATTAGTACTATTTTGCTTGCAGTTTTATTCCATGTCAGTCCTTTCGTTTTGGGTGTGGGGGACGGGGGGGGGGGGGTTAAGAAACTAAAATACACCAGGTTATGTTGTATCCACAGATATGTCACATGTCTAGTGACTGGAATGTCCCGATGATCTAAGTGATCACTGCCTTACCTATATTATTAGGCTCAAAGCCAACATTCCCAACCAGCTCACCTACAAAGCTATAAGAAACGTCAGGATCTTTAATCTTGACAACTTCCAAAATGAACTCAATGCATGTAATTGGAATGTCTTGAAATGACTCCCATTACAAGAAGCAGTTGAGTACTTCAATACCAGATTTCTGGCTATCCTTAAACACCATGCTCCTACCTGTACCATCTGTGTAGAAGCCACAGTTGCACCGTGGCTATCTAAAGAAACAAAAAACAAAATTAAACTAAGAAACAATGTCTGGGCCAGGTGGCATGTTACCAAAGCCCCTGTGGACCAAGTAAGATACCAGCAGCTTAGGAATCAGACCAACAAAGCTGTCATTCTAGACAAAAAAAAATCACTACACCTTCCTACAACAAAAATATCAGCTAAAACCTCAAAAGTTCTGGGCTGGTATTAACAATCCTCTCCACCCAGGCCATTCTACCACTCCTACCCCATCAGCTGCCCTTGATAAATCCCCTGTAGAAATTGCAAACAGCTTCATCTCCTTCTTTACTGAAACTGTCCTGTCTCCAGCTACCCATCTCACTCCATCGGACGCAAACACCAGCTCTGGCACATCTAGCCCTGATCCACCCAGCACCGACCCACCTTTACCTTTCAAACCGTGCCTACCAACCTGATCCGGACCTTACTTAAAAAGCTAAAACCTACTACACTAGCTGCTGACCACCTCCCAGCTGAATATCTTCAAAAAGCAGCTGATGCCATAGCACTTCCCATTTCTATTCTGATCAACAGATCCATCTCAGAAGGATCCAACCCAGCAATATGGAAAATATCACATGTCATACCTCTCCATAAAGGAGGAAGTTCCACAGAATTATCTAACTTTAGACCTATAGCCATTATTTCACCACTAGTTAAAATCATGGAAAGATGCATACACAAACAAATCATGCACTTTCTTATTCAAAACGGAAAGCTCGCTGACCCTCAGCACGGTTTTCGGCCATTCCACAGTACCACCACAGCTCTTCTATCTTTCTCTAATGTCATCCATCTTTATCGTAACAACAACAAACTATCTTCAGCACTCTTCCTAGATATCTCAAAAGCTTTCACTATGGTCAACCATCAGCTACTGCTCAATACCCTACAAACCATTGGTTTAGACCAACAATGGTTTCACTCCTATCTAAACGGTAGACAGCAGGCTGTCTTATGGCAGAGCAAGCTGTCATCCCAACTTCCTCTAACCCTAGGTGTCCACAAGGGTCCATACTAGGTCCCCTTCTTTTCTCTATCTTTATCAATGGTCTGCACACTACCACCCCAAGAGCCACCTGCATCCACTATGCAGATGACTCAATGCTAATATGCTCCGCCTCCTCTTCTAACCCTTACCAAGACCACTTTCAGCACCATAGAAACATGGCTAGTTAATCACCACCTGCTTCTAAATCCTAACAAAACCAAGCTACTACTTTTCTCCCCTAACCATAGAATTCCTCCTCCTCCTTCCTTCAACATCAAATCTAGCAATGACACCATTATCTCCCCTGATGACCATACAAAGCTTCTAGGCATAATAATAGACAACAACCTTCAATTTGATAAACATGTAAATCACACTATTAAGTCCGTCAACAAAAAACTTGGTTCCCTGTACAGAGCCAAACCTTTCCTCACCCCCCCCCCCCAAGCTAGGGTAGCTATTGCAAGATCACACCTCCTCTCTACCCTTATGTATGCCTCCCCTGTACTCACCAATCTATCCAAAACCAATAGACAACAACCTTCAATTTGATAAACATGTAAATCACACTATTAAGTCCGTCAACAAAAAACTTGGTTCCCTGTACAGAGCCAAACCTTTCCTCACCCCTCCCCCACCCCAGCTAGGGTAGCTATTGCAAGATCACACCTCCTCTCTACCCTTATGTATGCCTCCCCTGTACTCACCAACCTATCCAAAACCAATCTCAACAAATTAATCAGGATGTTACAATCATATAGCCAAGATTCACTACTGGCATGGCTTTTAGGACCCACCATTGCCAGAACCTCAAAGCACTGGGATGGATAGAGTATCCTACCCTTCTACAGTTCAACCAGCTTATAGTAGCGCATAAAATACTCCATCAACCTGATAAAACCCCTGCCCTCAAAAATATTCTCACCCCTCATAGTGCCCCCAGGCCATTACACTTAGCTGATAAACTATTGATACTGACCCAAAAATCCAACAACTCTGCAGGCGATGCTATGTTTGCCAACTCAACCGCTAAAATCTGGAATCTACTCCCTACTACCATTACCAAGGAAACCTCATTACCCCTATTTAAAAGAGAACTAAAAAAATACCTCACATCTCATTGGCTGTGCTCTTGTTCTAAACCTAACAACTTCACTAATACATGTCTTGCTACCCAACCTGCTGTTTAGCCAAGTATCTATGCCTCATAGCATTTGAATGTCTAAGCATTGTGAATTATGAAATCCGATTGTATTCTATGTTCACATTTTCTGATATGTCTCTGCCAATCAGATGTAAGTCTGCACAATGTGTATATTGATATCTGCCTGTATTCTTTGTCTATATTTTTCTAAACATGTCTGCCTGAGTTTATCACTCAGTGATGTATGTATGTTTCTTTTTTGGTATGTGGAGCTTTTCTTCCCAGGCCTCCACTGAAAATGGACATATATCCAGTCGGACTATCCCTGTCAACAAATGTAAAATAAAATATAAATAAAAAATGTCAGGATGAAAACATAGCGACATGAACACCATTTATTTCTGAATGCAGTCTGTCCTTCCTAAATATGAAAATGGTTTCTATATATTCTTCACAGAGTTCTCATCAGTGTGATGGCTTAGGTCATGCTCTGAATCCTGATGTAGAATTAGCCTAACCATACTGTTTCACTTTTATGTTTTGAGAAACAGCATGGCACTGGGTATTTCCACTTACTAATGTATTTCCCTGGTGTGTGTGTGTGTGTGTGTGTGTGTGTGTGTGTGTGTGTGTGTGTGTGTGTGTGTGTGTGATTGCACATAATATATATATATATATATATATATATATATATATATATGTTGAAGTGCATTTCAGTAGCATAAATAGGGCAGGGAAAGAGAGGCAACTGCCCCTGGAGCAAAGTGTTGGGGGGGTGCAATCAGCTGATCCAGATCTTTCTTTAATGCAAGCTGGTATTGCATTTGTGGTCAAACCTGAATGCTGTAGCACTCCATGCAGGCAGGGTGTAAACTGTAGCAACTGTTTTTGTAGATAGACAGATCTATATCTATCTACCTATATCTAGGTATCTATGTTTATGTATGTATTTATGCATATATCAATATATGCATATAGACATATATATATATATATATATATATATATATATATATATATATGTTTACATATCAACATTGTCATTCTATTGAAATGATAGTTTTAGCAAAACCCTTTTTTTCAAAATTACTAATGGCTTTCCACAATATTGATACATCCTTGTGTTATAGTTAAGTAAAGATGGGATGAGTCTGCAGAGGTTGCAACCTCCCTAAACAGTATTTTCTTTGTAGGTGCTCTTTTAAGAGTACCTTCACTATAATATGTTTACTCACAGCGTTTTCAATCATAAGCTCGGCCACTAGGACAAAGGTACATGCGATATAATGCAATATGTATAAAACATTTACAGAAGCCAAACAAGCATTTTTTTCAGATGAGTGATTTAGCTGAAGCAGATTGCAGTGCATGACTCCAATTATATAATGACACTTTTATTGCAGAAAACATGTAATATATACTCTATATCTGAGCAAGTTTCACCCTTGGCTTTATCAAAACATTTAAAAGGCAAAACTCCGTTCAAATTGCCTTAAGTACTGTAAACTACAACACAAATACAGACGATTGATTCCTGAAACTTAAACAGCCTGCCAAACTTTAACATTGCAGACTCAATGAAATACTTCTATAAAAGCATTCTTTAAAGCAATTCAAAATTGTACTATCATTCCTTTTATACATTTGTATTTCAACTCTATAAAAATGTAGTTTTCATTTTGACCAGGAGATGGCAACCAAAATACACCGAATAAGCAAAACCTGAGTTAAAATTTTGCAATTGGCAAATAGAGTAATAAATAACTATGCAACAGCTTCATTAAACAAGTTAATACATTTTATGTAATTAAGACTGTTATGCCTTTTATTTTCTATGCATCAGAAAAAGGTTTTTATCATCTCATTCAAACCAAGGTTACATGTAGTTTTCAATGTAAAACTCCAAAATGATTCCATAATTATAATTGCTCTACAAAGCTCCTGGATGAAGTTTTCTCATAAAATCATTTAAACAGGAATTTGCAATCGGTATTTGAAGGCATGAACTGTCTGTATACCATAGTGCTTATACCAAAAAAAGCAGGAGACAAACGATAGTGCTTATACTGTCATTTGACTATTTATCAAATGTTCAGAAGCCTGACCTTGAAAACTCTTGTTGATCTTGTGTTAGTAATAGGTTCACATCTGCACAATGTCAGCTGAATCAACCATTCAACTGGAAGTTAATACCCTCCTTAGAAGTAAAAAAATGCAAATATTGACACACTAAATATTATACCATAGTGTACATTAATAATATACAGAGCCTTGACCAAACTGTTTTCATGGTTTTTGGTTTTCTACTAGAAGCAGACCCAGTCACAGACCATTCTTAGATGCCATCACCGCATAGGGCCTAGTCTCAATCAAAAAGTGTATCAGGAGCCTAGGCAAGTGAGAAATGAGAGACAAGATTTCAAAGAAACCGATCTAAGGGTTAAGACTCAGTAAAATGTGGGAGGAGGTGATCAAAATGATCACAAATGAGTGAGGGTGGATATATGTTGTAGTCTTTGTAGATTGATATAGGGAAGAATAATCCCCCTACACCTCCATTGTAGTAAAAACCATCAATCAATGATTGATGGTTTTTACTACAATGGAGGTGTAGGGGGATTATTCTTCCCTATATCAATAAATGATTTTTGGATGTGACTTTTGCCAACCCTTGCTGGCGTTTTTTTGTTGTTTAATTCCTTCTGTTTGACCGTGAGAGGGTTCCACGGGCATCTGCCTCTTGCTTGGACAGTCTTTGTAGATACCAGTGGTCTGATAGAGGAGACAGTTGAGGTGACATCAAGCAGAGAGAGAGGGAAGAGGCAAACTGATGTCAGGAGAGGGGGGGTGGAGGTGGTGTTACCTGTACCAGCAAGCAGCACATAGAGGAAGGAAAGAATCGGGGGGGGGGGGATGGCAGAGAGACTAGCTCTATGCAAGGAGGAAGATCTGTCTCATCTTAGAAAGAACAGCTGTGCTTGGTGCTGGGTAGGAAAGGTGCATCTCAATGAACATACTTTTAAACTAAGATGAATGAGAGGGAAGGCAACAGATGCAAAAGGGGGGCCTGTAGGTGTTCAAGCAATAGACAGAAGGTGAAAGAACATGCAGAAAATAACAGAAGAAAAAACAAGAATGACTTAGACCATGGCTAATAATCTTATACTGCAAAGCAAGGAGTCCTAGCAAGAAGATCGGGGTACAGCAAGTGGTGATGCAAGAGGCAGGGATGGTCATTGCTCCTGTGACAAGAGGGTGTGGGGCGTGGTGTCTGGGTATATGTTGTTCATGAATGATAGAAACCATAGAGAAGGGGATTAAGCAGTAATCTGCATAAAGGAGTGCATCAGACACATACCTCTCAACTGGACAGATTTTCACAGAATGTCTAGATTTTTGCCTCATATTTTTGGTCTGTTTTTCATAATTATTTTTTTTTTCTGGCAGCAAGTAGTGGCAAATCAGTAAAGACTGAAGTCAGAGAATAATGAAAGGCATTTGAATTTCAGACTTCATCCCCTTCAAAAAATTCATGCTAATGCAGAGCTTGTTACTTTATTAACTTTCTCAGTTTGTAAGAGCAATATTTAAAAAATGTCCCTATTGTTGGGCCTTTGTCCCACTTTTTTATGACTTTGTCCAGATTTTTTGTTCTAAGAGGTTGAGAGGTATGATCAGATGTAAGGCCAGAAAGGAGAAAGAACATAAACCAGGAATGGGGCAAGGGTTCAGCTGGGGTTAGAAGCTAAGTTAACTGCCGTAGCCATTAAGGTGGAGAAAAGGGACCCAGCTGGTGAATTTATGTAGCACCCCATCCACTGCTGAGAATGAGGGATAGCAGGATGGGGGACCAGAGTAGAGGGTAACTGAATGTGCTAGAATATTCTAGAATCAGACTGGGAGATTAGGATTTACAAGAGACAGAGAGAGGGTTTTCATTGAGGTCTTTGACTATGAGGCATTAAGCGAACAGGCAAAAGACTGTAATGGAAAGGATTGAACTCTGCACATGGTCCTACCCATGCATGAGGTGTCATAGATGCCCAGGTTAAGGCACCATTAGCCAAAACTGATCATGTGACTGTGTGGTACAGAACGTGTGGAAGGTGAAAATAAAAAGAGAGAGGCAATGTTACTGGATTTTAGATGTGAGGGCTAGGCCTTGCTGGGGAGGTGGTTGAAGATAAGTTAGGAGAGTGTGGCGTAAACTGCATGAGTAAACAAGCTATTGGAATGAGTCAGGAATGGCATGTCCGCTGTTATAAATAAGAGCTTGATGGAGAGGCAAAAAATGCCACAAAAGAAGTAGGCCAATGTAGCCACATGTGAATGTAAAGTCAGTAGTAATATGAAAGAAAAGGCCTGCAAGAGTAGGAAGGGAGCAGATGGGATAGTGGACCAGGCAAAGTACAACAAGGGTAATATAAAGGCATCAAAAATCGTAATGTTATCTGATAGTCCCAATGACCCACAGGCAGAACACGCAGAAGCCTAGATTACTATAAATAAAACAAACTTTCAACTTATAATTTGCTAAAGGAGACCCTCCATATCTCCAGATGATCATGTTAGATTCCTGGAAATATTAGAAAAACTCTATGTTAATAAGAACTACATTAATTTGGGAGACTTTAACTACTTCACAATTAACTGTAGCATCCATATCTCCAACTTATGGTATGCCCAGAAGCTCTTGGACTTAATTAATAGAAATTCCCTGTAACACATAGTTAGTAAACCACCAGAGGACACAATATTTTAGATATAGTCCTAATGAATATATCCAATACAGGTACTATTTCCCTGGTCTTGCCTTCCCCATTTTAGTCTGGCCATAAACTTGTAATATTTGCCTTCAAAATCTCCAAAACCCCCTGAAACCAACATCTCTGAATTTAAGGATTTTAGATGGGCAGACCTCATACCATTATTTGATGCAATCTTAAAATTCATCAGTGGCAGCCCCATCTCAGATACTGACACAGCAGTAAGCTTCACAAAGGGGTTCTGTGCCCACTTAGACAAGTGCATAGAATTAGCCATTCAAACCACAGAAAAATGCAATGGGAAATTCAAAAACAAAGCACTGTGGTGGTCCGTCAACATAAATAAACTTTACAAAAAGGGGAAAAACTCATTAATTATACAGCAGATCCAAAACTCCTCATAAGAAGGATGGTATAAAAATATTATCAGAAAAGTGAAAAATACTGTTAGGACTAGAAAAGCAATACATGAACTTAAGTGCGCTTCTGAAGCTAAGGAAAACTTTGACTCCTTCTTTAGCTAAATTAAGAAACTAAGGAATCTTACTTTAGGGATCTGATTTTGCTAGACCCACAATAGTTTATTTTCATCTGATGCAGATTTTGCCTTTTAAATTTTTTAACTTTTTCAAGAGGGTCGCATAGGCTATTGATGGTAATAATACTGCTTACACAGCATATCTTAACCTAGCTAAAATATACCCTGTGCAGGCGTTGTAAGTAAGCTAAATGGTTTAAATGTAGATCCTTATATGGCAAGAGGTATAAACAGGATAGAATAGAGTACCCACATAATTCATGCATCAGATGCTTCATCTAAAATTATGAAGGTAAACATTAGAGCCCCCCAGGACTCTGTACTGGCACTTGTTATTTTTGGCATTTACTTCTCTGATCTCTAAACTGAGAACTAGGACCTGTAATTAACACCTGATAAAGGCAAGGTAATAGCTGGGGTCCTCCAAGGTTCAGTGCTTAATATTTATGTCGGACTTTTCTACTCAAAGTAAAATATCACACAGTAGGTTTGCTGATGAAACCAAAATGGGGTCATCACCAATTTAGTAAAAGATCAAGGAACACTATAGGAGTATATGGATACTATGTAAACTTGGGCACTGTGTAAGAACAGAAAATATAATGCCAGTAAAAGTACAATGTAGCACTTTGATTGCAATAATTCATGATTCCATGTGTGCTAGATAGTTATACATAGGCATTATACATTGTTTGAAATTTTCTTTTCCAGACTTTGCTATCAAAGAAACTGACCCACATGAATGACAATTTATCTAAAGAAAATAAATAAAAAATAAAATGTTATGTAAGAAAATTGGGAAAGGTTTGGTGCTATCAAGACTGATAAAGAAATAGTAAACATTCATGATACAGAACTATATGACTTAAGAAAAACAAGCACAGAAAAAGCAAAAAAAAAGCAAAAGCCGAAACAGAGGAAAGGAGATAAAAGTAGCTCAGTTAAGAATAATACTGCTTGGGAAATATCGTAAGACAAAATGTAGAAATGAGGAGCATTAGTAGAGTGGAATGTGATTCATCAGATAGGCGTAATGAAAAAATCAGATGCTGAATGAATCGTTTGTTCCGTAGAAAAAAGTATCGCATTCAACCGATAGCAGAAGTTTTAAATGGAGGCCTAGTAAAAAGGAATACAGAGAGGAAACGAAAAGGTGGAGAGAACAAAGGAGAATAAAAATAAATGTCACAATTCCAGAAACAAAATGAGTTTAGTGAATCACATACGACAGCTTTTCACAGGATAATAAAATGTTGAAGAAAGTATTTATTTCCCTTCACCAGGACTAAGGCTATGCCAGAAAACGATAGATTTGTCAGTTCAACGTTAGGGGCAGAAAAAATCAAAAATCTCATTCCAGATGAATTTGAAATAAGATGGGAAAAGGGGTTGAGGAAGGATGGAGGGATATACATTTTATATATATATATATAAATACGGAATTGGAAACTAGTATTCACCATGGGAGAAGCACCGACCACTCCTTATCTGCGGGACTTTGCTTTTGGCCCCATTTCAGTTCTGAGGTCATCATACCTTGAGGAACGTGAGATTTCCCTTTCAGTCATCTAATGTGAAATTAACATTTTTCATCCCCAGCAGTGGTTACAGTAGTGAATGTCACATTAACTGTAACCGCCCTTTGAAATCACAAATCATGAGCGTGTAAAGGCTTGTGTGAAACATGGAAAAAGGTGACAGGGACTTGCAGTGTAAATGTTTTGTCTGATATAAGCTAACAGAATATCTGCTTGGGTAACCCATGTGATGGTGCAGATGGCATCTATTGACATGGCATAAGCTACTGAGACTTTTACAAGGCTTTTGACCCAGAATTACACAGTATAAGCTACTGAGACTTTTACAAGGCTTTTGACCCAGAATTACACAGTATAAGCTACTGAGACTTTTACAAGGCTTTTGACCCAGAATTACACAGTATAAGCTACTGAGACTTTTACAAGGCTTTTGACCCAGAATTACACAGTATAAGCTACTGAGACTTTTACAAGGCTTTTGACCCAGAATTACACAGTATAAGCTACTGAGACTTTTACAAGGCTTTTGACCCAGAATTACACAGTATAAGCTACTGAGACTTTTACAAGGCTTTTGACCCAGAATTACACAGTATAAGCTACTGAGACTTTTACAAGGCTTTTGACCCAGAATTACACAGTATAAGCTACTGAGACTTTTACAAGGCTTTTGACCCAGAATTACACAGTATAAGCTACTGAGACTTTTACAAGGCTTTTGACCCAGAATTACACAGTATAAGCTACTGAGACTTTTACAAGGCTTTTGACCCTGAATTACACAGTATAAGCTACTGAGACATTTACAAGGCTTTTGACCCTGAATTACACAGTATAAGCTACTGAGACTTTTACAAGGCTTTTGACCCAGAATTACACAGTATAAGCTACTGAGACTTTTACAAGGCTTTTGACCCAGAATTACACAGTATAAGCTACTGAGACTTTTACAAGGCTTTTGACCCAGAATTACACAGTATAAGCTACTGAGACTTTTACAAGGCTTTTGACCCAGAATTACACAGTATAAGCTACTGAGACTTTTACAAGGCTTTTGACCCAGAATTACACAGTATAAGCTACTGAGACTTTTACAAGGCTTTTGACCCAGAATTACACAGTATAAGCTACTGAGACTTTTACAAGGCTTTTGACCCAGAATTACACAGTATAAGCTACTGAGACTTTTACAAGGCTTTTGACCCAGAATTACACAGTATAAGCTACTGAGACTTTTACAAGGCTTTTGACCCAGAATTACACAGTATAAGCTACTGAGACTTTTACAAGGCTTTTGACCCAGAATTACACAGTATAAGCTACTGAGACTTTTACAAGGCTTTTGACCCAGAATTACACAGTATAAGCTACTGAGACTTTTACAAGGCTTTTGACCCAGAATTACACAGTATAAGCTACTGAGACTTTTACAAGGCTTTTGACCCAGAATTACACAGTATAAGCTACTGAGACTTTTACAAGGCTTTTGACCCAGAATTACACAGTATAAGCTACTGAGACTTTTACAAGGCTTTTGACCCAGAATTACACAGTATAAGCTACTGAGACTTTTACAAGGCTTTTGACCCAGAATTACACAGTATAAGCTACTGAGACTTTTACAAGGCTTTTGACCCAGAATTACACAGTATAAGCTACTGAGACTTTTACAAGGCTTTTGACCCAGAATTACACAGTATAAGCTACTGAGACTTTTACAAGGCTTTTGACCCAGAATTACACAGTATAAGCTACTGAGACTTTTACAAGGCTTTTGACCCAGAATTACACAGTATAAGCTACTGAGACTTTTACAAGGCTTTTGACCCAGAATTACACAGTATAAGCTACTGAGACTTTTACAAGGCTTTTGACCCAGAATTACACAGTATAAGCTACTGAGACTTTTACAAGGCTTTTGACCCAGAATTACACAGTATAAGCTACTGAGACTTTTACAAGGCTTTTGACCCAGAATTACACAGTATAAGCTACTGAGACTTTTACAAGGCTTTTGACCCAGAATTACACAGTATAAGCTACTGAGACTTTTACAAGGCTTTTGACCCAGAATTACACAGTATAAGCTACTGAGACTTTTACAAGGCTTTTGACCCAGAATTACACAGTATAAGCTACTGAGACTTTTACAAGGCTTTTGACCCAGAATTACACAGTATAAGCTACTGAGACTTTTACAAGGCTTTTGACCCAGAATTACACAGTATAAGCTACTGAGACTTTTACAAGGCTTTTGACCCAGAATTACACAGTATAAGCTACTGAGACTTTTACAAGGCTTTTGACCCAGAATTACACAGTATAAGCTACTGAGACTTTTACAAGGCTTTTGACCCAGAATTACACAGTATAAGCTACTGAGACTTTTACAAGGCTTTTGACCCAGAATTACACAGTATAAGCTACTGAGACTTTTACAAGGCTTTTGACCCAGAATTACACAGTATAAGCTACTGAGACTTTTACAAGGCTTTTGACCCAGAATTACACAGTATAAGCTACTGAGACTTTTACAAGGCTTTTGACCCAGAATTACACAGTATAAGCTACTGAGACTTTTACAAGGCTTTTGACCCAGAATTACACAGTATAAGCTACTGAGACTTTTACAAGGCTTTTTGACCCAGAATTACACAGTATAAGCTACTGAGACTTTTACAAGGCTTTTGACCCAGAATTACACAGTATAAGCTACTGAGACTTTTACAAGGCTTTTGACCCAGAATTACACAGTATAAGCTACTGAGACTTTTACAAGGCTTTTGACCCAGAATTACACAGTATAAGCTACTGAGACTTTTACAAGGCTTTTGACCCAGAATTACACAGTATAAGCTACTGAGACTTTTACAAGGCTTTTGACCCAGAATTACACAGTATAAGCTACTGAGACTTTTACAAGGCTTTTGACCCAGAATTACACAGTATAAGCTACTGAGACTTTTACAAGGCTTTTGACCCAGAATTACACAGTATAAGCTACTGAGACTTTTACAAGGCTTTTGACCCAGAATTACACAGTATAAGCTACTGAGACTTTTACAAGGCTTTTGACCCAGAATTACACAGTATAAGCTACTGAGACTTTTACAAGGCTTTTGACCCAGAATTACACAGTATAAGCTACTGAGACTTTTACAAGGCTTTTGACCCAGAATTACACAGTATAAGCTACTGAGACTTTTACAAGGCTTTTGACCCAGAATTACACAGTATAAGCTACTGAGACTTTTACAAGGCTTTTGACCCAGAATTACACAGTATAAGCTACTGAGACTTTTACAAGGCTTTTGACCCAGAATTACACAGTATAAGCTACTGAGACTTTTACAAGGCTTTTGACCCAGAATTACACAGTATAAGCTACTGAGACTTTTACAAGGCTTTTGACCCAGAATTACACAGTATAAGCTACTGAGACTTTTACAAGGCTTTTGACCCAGAATTACACAGTATAAGCTACTGAGACTTTTACAAGGCTTTTGACCCAGAATTACACAGTATAAGCTACTGAGACTTTTACAAGGCTTTTGACCCAGAATTACACAGTATAAGCTACTGAGACTTTTACAAGGCTTTTGACCCAGAATTACACAGTATAAGCTACTGAGACTTTTACAAGGCTTTTGACCCAGAATTACACAGTATAAGCTACTGAGACTTTTACAAGGCTTTTGACCCAGAATTACACAGTATAAGCTACTGAGACTTTTACAAGGCTTTTGACCCAGAATTACACAGTATAAGCTACTGAGACTTTTACAAGGCTTTTGACCCAGAATTACACAGTATAAGCTACTGAGACTTTTACAAGGCTTTTGACCCAGAATTACACAGTATAAGCTACTGAGACTTTTACAAGGCTTTTGACCCAGAATTACACAGTATAAGCTACTGAGACTTTTACAAGGCTTTTGACCCAGAATTACACAGTATAAGCTACTGAGACTTTTACAAGGCTTTTGACCCAGAATTACACAGTATAAGCTACTGAGACTTTTACAAGGCTTTTGACCCAGAATTACACAGTATAAGCTACTGAGACTTTTACAAGGCTTTTGACCCAGAATTACACAGTATAAGCTACTGAGACTTTTACAAGGCTTTTGACCCAGAATTACACAGTATAAGCTACTGAGACTTTTACAAGGCTTTTGACCCAGAATTACACAGTATAAGCTACTGAGACTTTTACAAGGCTTTTGACCCAGAATTACACAGTATAAGCTACTGAGACTTTTACAAGGCTTTTGACCCAGAATTACACAGTATAAGCTACTGAGACTTTTACAAGGCTTTTGACCCAGAATTACACAGTATAAGCTACTGAGACTTTTACAAGGCTTTTGACCCAGAATTACACAGTATAAGCTACTGAGACTTTTACAAGGCTTTTGACCCAGAATTACACAGTATAAGCTACTGAGACTTTTACAAGGCTTTTGACCCAGAATTACACAGTATAAGCTACTGAGACTTTTACAAGGCTTTTGACCCAGAATTACACAGTATAAGCTACTGAGACTTTTACAAGGCTTTTGACCCAGAATTACACAGTATAAGCTACTGAGACTTTTACAAGGCTTTTGACCCAGAATTACACAGTATAAGCTACTGAGACTTTTACAAGGCTTTTGACCCAGAATTACACAGTATAAGCTACTGAGACTTTTACAAGGCTTTTGACCCAGAATTACACAGTATAAGCTACTGAGACTTTTACAAGGCTTTTGACCCAGAATTACACAGTATAAGCTACTGAGACTTTTACAAGGCTTTTGACCCAGAATTACACAGTATAAGCTACTGAGACTTTTACAAGGCTTTTGACCCAGAATTACACAGTATAAGCTACTGAGACTTTTACAAGGCTTTTGACCCAGAATTACACAGTATAAGCTACTGAGACTTTTACAAGGCTTTTGACCCAGAATTACACAGTATAAGCTACTGAGACTTTTACAAGGCTTTTGACCCAGAATTACACAGTATAAGCTACTGAGACTTTTACAAGGCTTTTGACCCAGAATTACACAGTATAAGCTACTGAGACTTTTACAAGGCTTTTGACCCAGAATTACACAGTATAAGCTACTGAGACTTTTACAAGGCTTTTGACCCAGAATTACACAGTATAAGCTACTGAGACTTTTACAAGGCTTTTGACCCAGAATTACACAGTATAAGCTACTGAGACTTTTACAAGGCTTTTGACCCAGAATTACACAGTATAAGCTACTGAGACTTTTACAAGGCTTTTGACCCAGAATTACACAGTATAAGCTACTGAGACTTTTACAAGGCTTTTGACCCAGAATTACACAGTATAAGCTACTGAGACTTTTACAAGGCTTTTGACCCAGAATTACACAGTATAAGCTACTGAGACTTTTACAAGGCTTTTGACCCAGAATTACACAGTATAAGCTACTGAGACTTTTACAAGGCTTTTGACCCAGAATTACACAGTATAAGCTACTGAGACTTTTACAAGGCTTTTGACCCAGAATTACACAGTATAAGCTACTGAGACTTTTACAAGGCTTTTGACCCAGAATTACACAGTATAAGCTACTGAGACTTTTACAAGGCTTTTGACCCAGAATTACACAGTATAAGCTACTGAGACTTTTACAAGGCTTTTGACCCAGAATTACACAGTATAAGCTACTGAGACTTTTACAAGGCTTTTGACCCAGAATTACACAGTATAAGCTACTGAGACTTTTACAAGGCTTTTGACCCAGAATTACACAGTATAAGCTACTGAGACTTTTACAAGGCTTTTGACCCAGAATTACACAGTATAAGCTACTGAGACTTTTACAAGGCTTTTGACCCAGAATTACACAGTATAAGCTACTGAGACTTTTACAAGGCTTTTGACCCAGAATTACACAGTATAAGCTACTGAGACTTTTACAAGGCTTTTGACCCAGAATTACACAGTATAAG